>NC_047109.1:84628101-84742726 GCF_902500255.1 Thalassophryne amazonica | reverse complement strand
GGCACAAAGCTGATGGCACAGCAAAAGCGCCTCCGTGATGAAGCCTCACAGGACATGTTGTGACATGCTCAGCTCTTCCACCATTCGGAAGATTCAGGCGCCTTTGTGGCTTTTCAGTTGTGTGACTATCCGAGAAATTGTGGACGAGGTGAGCATGTCACAACATGTCCTGTGAGACTTCAACTCGAAGGTGCTCATATGTATGTATGTATGTATATATATATATATATATATATATATATATATATATATATATATATATATAATATGTGTGTGTGTGTATGTTAGGCCTGCTATATACACAGTTTATTATTATTAGCATCGCCGTCATTGTACAAAAATGTGCTTAAAATGTCTTCAAAAGTGGGCCTTTACTCTGACGAGGGCCATTTCAACTCTACTCACTGGCTCCACCCCGTAAGCTCTCTGTAAACAAGAGAAAATGCGATGGGAAATGAGAAGAACTCATTTATTTATTTTTTTCTTTTTAAGAATATTTTATTTCGAACTTTCAAGAAAAGAAGAAAAGAAAAAGCAGAAAAAAATTAAAGCAAAAGCCAAACACAAGAACAGTTCAAAACCCTTCCCTAACCCACCCACATACAAACTAAAAACAACATAAAACAAGAGGCAAGATAAAATATATGTGTACTTATACACACATACATATACACATACATTAATATTAATGATCAAAGGCTCAATATAGTAACCTGTCTACATGCTATCCACAATAGAAGATGGTAGGGTGTCTATATAATCCAGATAGGGCTGCCAAATTTTTGCAAAGGTCTCATAATAATTTCTGAGTGTGTATGTGATTTTCTCTAATGGTATACAGCTGTTCATTTCCAAAACCCAACGTGATATAGAGAGGTGGGAGTCAGACTTCCACGAGGAGGCTATGCACCTCCTGGCAACACACAAGGCCAATGAATGAAATTTCTTTTGAGTCTTTGTTAATTGTGTACCAATGTGTGTAAAGTCTCCTAACAGACAAATATGAGGATCTGATGTGAAATGTTGTCTTAAAAGTTTGGTCATAATCTCAGAAAAATAACACCAAAATCTAGTAAGTTTTGTGCATGACCATGTGCAGTGCAGGAATGAGCCCTCCTCTATGCCGCATCTAAAGCACAGATTGGATATCTCAGGTTTATATTTATGTAATTTTTGAGGTGTAATATAGGTTTGGTGGAGAAAATTATAATGCATCAGTCTGTATCTAGAGTTAATAGTCGCAGTTAGACTAGCTTGACATAATTCGGACCATAGTTCTGCACTAATTGTCACATCTATATCAGACTCCCACCTCTCTCTTGATTTATGTAACCCAGGCTTTGGAGCATCAACCATCAAGAGAGAATAAACTTTTGAGATAAGGTGAGGTGTGTTTCCCTCATGAACCAGTCTCTCCATATCACTGAGTGTAGGTAGATACATTTGGGGTCCCAGGGCAGACTGAAGGAAGGATCTTAACTGTAAATAACAAAAAAAAGTTTCTGCTGGACAGATCATATTTCCTCCTCAGGTTCTCAAAAGACATCAGTGATCCATTCTCATAACAGTCCTCTAGATGACAAATCCCCTTCTGGTGCCACAGGTCCAGAGTCTTATTATCCAGTGACATGGGTATGAGTTCGTTCTTTTTCAAGGGTATTTTTGGTGAAAAATAGTTTTTTAATCCAATACTTTGGCGAACCTCATACCAGATTTTGATATGTATCAAGACAGGATTGTCGGTTTTATTGACGATGGTTGTAGGCGTCCATTTATACACAAAGTCTGCCGGGACATTTTCTTGAAGTGGATACATTCCCATTAAAACCCACAGTGGAGTATTTTCTTTTTCAAAAAGAAAAGAAATAAGACGTATTTGGGCAGCCAAGTAATGCTTTTTAAGGTTAGGTAGTCTAAAACCCCCAAATTTATAATCCCATGTGAGTTTTTCTATTGAGACCCTTGGATTTTTCCCATTCCATATGAATTGTCTGATGTGTTTATTAAGGTTTTTAAAAAAGCTGAGTGGTACTGGAATTGGCAAAGACTGAAAAAGGTACTGTAACCTTGGTAGAACATTCATTTTAATACAGTTTATTCGGCCAATCAAAGTAATAGGTAAATTCACCCATTTTTGTATATAATATGACTAACTAGTGTTAGATAATTAAGTTTGTACAGTTTTTTTAAAGTTATTATCCACCATAATTCCAAGATATCCCATTTAAGGATAATTTAAATGGGCTCTTTTGCTGATGTTCATCATCATGAAATTTTGAGAGGGGAAGAATTTCACTTTTATCGTAATTTACTTTATATCCTGAGACTGATCCAAAAGTATATAACACTGTTTGTAATTTAGCAAGAGATTCAAGTGGACTTTTTAAATACAGAATTATATCATCTGCCAAAAGATTGATTTTATGTGTCCTCTGACCCACTTTTACACACTTTATCTCTGAATCTTGTCTGATCAACTCAGCCAGTGGCTCAATGGCCAGAACAAAAAGCCCAGGGGACAGAGGGCAGCCTTGTCTGCTGGACCTACTTAGAGGGAAAGCAGTGGACATTTGTCCATTGGTAATAATTTTGGCTTGTGGTTTCTTATAGAGTGCTTTAACCCAATTAATAAGTAATGACCAAATCCAAATTTAGACAACACCTTGAATAAATATGGCCATTCAAGCCTATCAAAGGCCTTTTCAGCGTTTAAAATAACAGCTATACTGGGATCAGGACTGGAGGTTGCCACATGAATAACATTTAATAACCTGCACAAATTATTTGCTGATGATCTCTTCTGAATAAAACCGACCTGATCTGAGTTTATTAATTTTGGTAAGTATTTACTCAACCTGTTTGCTAATGCTTTGGAGATCATTTTATAGTCTGTGTTCAAAAGCGAGATTGGTCAGAAAGAGGAGCATTTTAGGGGGTCTCTATTTTTTTATGGATCACTGTAATTATCGCCATCGAAAATGAATCAGGAAGGCTTTTCGTTTTGGAGGCTAGGTTAATGACATCCATAAAAAGAGGCATAAGCAAGTCCTTGAATTCCTTATAAAATTCAGAGGGAAACCCATCCTCCCCTGGTGATTTATTAGATTGTAGCAGAATTAAAGCCTTTTCTATTTCTTTTGCAGTGAATGTGAGATTTAGATCGTTCTGGTCCTCCAGACTTAATTTGGGTAGCACAATGTCAGACAAAAATGTATCTATTGTAGTTTAATCTTCTGGTGATTCGGATTTATAAAGATTGGCATAAAAGTTTTTAAATGTTTGATTAATTTCTTTTGGGTTCTGTGTAATACATCCACTTTCATTTTTAATTTGGTTAATTGTTCTTGAGCTCTCTTCTTTTTTTAATTGCCAGGATAAGACTTTATGGGCCTTCTCCCCCAGCTCATAGTATTTTTGTTTTACTCTCAAAATATTTTTCTCTGCCCGATATGTGCTCAAAGTATTATACTCAAGTTTTTTACTGACCAATAAGCTATATGTTTCCTTATCCCTATGTTGTTGCAAGTCTTTTTCGAGCCTATGAATCTCTTTTTCTAAATCTTCCATTTCTGCCAATAATGATTTTTTAAGTCCATTTGTGTAAGAGATTATTTGTCCTCTTAAATAGGCTTTTAAGGTGTCCCATAATATGAAACTATTGGGGGAGGAGGGACAATTTGTTTCACAAAATAGTTTTATTTGTTCCCTGATAAATTTACAAAAATCAGTCTTTTTAAGGAAGGTTGGATTCAAGCGCCATCTATAGACACTGCATTTTCTCAGGCATTTCTATGGACAAAGTCAATGGAGAATGATCAGAAAGTATCCTTGGCAGATATTCGGACTCTAAGGCTCTGTAACTTACTTGTGTTGATAATAAGAAAAGGTGTATTCTGGTGTGGGAGTTATGACGGCCAGAATAATAAGAATAGTCTATGGTTTGAGGGCCCTTTTGTCTCCAGATGTCTGTTAAATTTAAGTCCTTCATAAATGACAGAGTTGTTGAGGCTGACTTAACTATAGAGATGGAAGTGGATGATTTATCCAAAATTGGATCTAAACAAAAATTAAAATCTCCTCCCATGAGGATATATTTATGGCCACCAAATACCTTAAGAAAAATGTCATGAATAAAAGAACTATCATCATAATTGGGAGCGTAAAGGTTTACCAAGGTCCAATTTTCCGAATAAATTTGACAATTTATTATAACATATCGACCTAATGGATCAACAGTTGTGTCCTGAATTATAATCGGGATGTTCTTATTTATTAAAATGGCAACACCCCTTACCTTAGAGTTGAAGGATGAATAGAAAACTTGGCCCATCCATCCTCTCTTTAATTTTACATGCTCTTGTGAGGTGAGATGAGTCTCTTGGATAAAAGCTATGTCCGTTTTTATTTTCTTTAAGTATGTTAACACCCTCTTCCTTTTAATTGGCCCATTTTAGCCATTAACGTTAAAACTAACAAATTTTACCACTTTATTCATATGGAAAATGGAATTTGACAGTAAAAAGCCTTATGATCTCTTAAAACTAAGCCCAAAGATGCCTCTTTTTCATTAAAACAAAACAAAATAACGTACACACACCCTCCCCGTTCCCGTAGGCGCCGAACCCCTGAATACTCGGTGCCATCAAAACTCTCCAGCCGGGACCTCCGTTGATCACTTGCCTCTACTGGTGGTTGGCTCTCACTGCGATATTGTATCACTTCCTGTTCCGGAGCACAGCGGTGTTTTTCTGTATCTGTTAGCTGTTTAATCTGCGCAGTTAGATTGATCTAGTTATCTAGATTACGATTTGTTTCCCAGTGTAATCTTTACATGCCTTAACTAAAGCACTCCTTCTGCTGAATCACCTCTAAATTATTTACACATTATTCACTTTGCGTGTTTTTAGGAATCCGCTAGCTTAGCGTAGCTACTAGCTCTTAGCCGATTTAGCATGGCGGCTTCTCCTGTCTCTCCCGCACTTTTCTGCTCTGGGTGTGAAATGTTTAGTTATTCCTCGACCTCCTTTAGCAGTAATGGTACTTGTAATAAGTGTAGCTTATTCGTAGCTTTGGAGGCCAGGCTGGGCGAATTGGAGACTCGGCTCCGCACCGTGGAAAATTCCACAGCTAGCCAGGCCCCTGTAGTCGGTGCGGACCAAGGTAGCTTAGCCGCCGTTAGTTACCCCCTGGCAGATCCCGAGCAGCCGGGAAAGCAGGCCGACTGGGTGACTGTGAGGAGGAAGCGTAGTTCTAAACAGAAGCCCCGTGTACACCGCCAACCCCTTCACATTTCTAACCGTTTTTCCCCACTCGGCGACACACCCGCCGAGGATCAAACTCTGGTTAATGGCGACTCTGTTTTGAGAAATGTGAAGTTAGCGACACCAGCAACCATAGTCAATTGTCTTCCGGGGGCCAGAGCAGGCGACATTGAAGGAAATTTGAAACTGCTGGCTAAGGCTAAGCGTAAATTTGGTAAGATTGTAATTCACGTCGGCAGTAATGACACCCGGTTACGCCAATCGGAGGTCACTAAAATTAACATTAAATCGGTGTGTAACTTTGCAAAAACAATGTCGGAGTTTGTAGTTTTCTCTGGGCCCCTCCCCAATCGGACCGGGAGTGACATGTTTAGCCGCATGTTCTCCTTGAATTGCTGGCTGTCTGAGTGGTGTCCAAAAAATGAGGTGGGCTTCATAGATAATTGGCAAAGCTTCTGGGGAAAACCTGGTCTTGTTAGGAGAGACGGCATCCATCCCACTTTGGATGGAGCAGCTCTCATTTCTAGAAATCTGGCCAATTTTCTTAAATCCTCCAAACCGTGACTATCCAGGGTTGGGACCAGGAAGCAGAGTTGTAGTCTTACACACCTCTCTGCAGCTTCTCTCCCCCTACCATCCCCTCATTACCCCATCCCCGTAGAGACGGTGCCTGCTCCCAGACTACCAATAACCAGCAAAAATCTATTTAAGCATAAAAATTCAAAAAGAAAAAATAGTATAGCACCTTCAACTGCACCACAGACTAAAACAGTTAAATGTGGTCTATTAAACATTAGGTCTCTCTCTTCTAAGTCCCTGTTGGTAAATGATATAATAATTGATCAACATATTGATTTATTCTCCCTTACAGAAACCTGGTTACAGCAGGATGAATATGTTAGTTTAAATGAGTCAACACCCCCGAGTCACACTAACTGTCAGAATGCTCGTAGCACGGGCCGGGGCGGAGGATTAGCAGCAATCTTCCATTCCAGCTTATTAATTAATCAAAAACCCAGACAAAGCTTTAATTCATTTGAAAGCTTGACTCTTAGTCTTGTCCATCCAAATTGGAAGTCCCAAAAACCAGTTTTATTTGTTATTATCTATCGTCCACCTGGTCGTTACTGTGAGTTTCTCTGTGAATTTTCAGACCTTTTGTCAGACTTAGTGCTTAGCTCAGATAAGATAATTATAGTGGGCGATTTTAACATCCACACAGATGCTGAGAATGACAGCCTCAACACTGCATTTAATCTATTATTAGACTCTATTGGCTTTGCTCAAAAAGTAAATGAGTCCACCCACCACTTTAATCATATCTTAGATCTTGTTCTGACTTATGGTATGGAAATAGAAGACTTAACAGTATTCCCTGAAAACTCCCTTCTGTCTGATCATTTCTTAATAACATTTACATTTACTCTGATGGACTACCCAGCAGTGGGGAATAAGTTTCATTACACTAGAAGTCTTTCAGAAAGCACTGTAACTAGGTTTAAGGATATGATTCCTTCTTTATGTTCTCTAATGCCATACGAGGGCTGTCAATAAAGTAAGGGTCCTTTTTATTTTTTTCAAAAACTATATGGATTTCATTCATATGTTTTTACGTCAGACATGCTTGAACCCTCGTGCGCATGCGTGAGTTTTTCCACGCCTGTCGGTGACGTCATTCGCCTGTGAGCACTCCTTGTGGGAGGAGTCGTCCAGCCCCTCGTCGGAATTCCTTTGTCTGAGAAGTTGCTGAGAGACTGGCGCGTTGTTTGATCAAAATTTTTTCTAAACCTGTGAGACACATCAAAGTGGACACGGTTCGAAAAATTAAGCTGGTTTTCAGTGAAAATTTTAACGGCTGATGAGAGATTTTGAGGTGATTCTGTCGCTTTAAGGACTTCCCACGGTGCGAGACGTCGCTCACCGCTCTCAGCCGCCGTCGTCAGCCTGTTCAAGCTGAAAACCTCCACATTTCAGGCTCTATTGATCCAAGACGTCGTGAGAGAACAGAGAAGTTTCAGAAGAAGTCGGTTTCAGCATTTTATCCGGATATTCCACTGTTAAAGGAGATTTTTTTAATGAAAGACGTGCGGACGGATCCACGAGTCGGGACGCAGCCGGCGCGGTGCGGCGGCACAGGAAAAACACCTCCGTGTTGATAACCATTTGTAAAATCCAGGCGGCTTTTGATGGCTTTCAGTGGAGTGAGTATATGAGAAATTGTTTAACAGGCAGGACATGTTCCAACTTGTCCTTAAGGCTTCCAACAGAGGTGTTTTTCCTGTGGCGGAGCGTCGCAGCGGCTGCGTCCCGACGCGCGGACCCGTCCTCACGTCTTTCATTAAAAAAATCTCCTTTAACAGTGGAATATCCGGATAAAATGCTGAAACCGACTTCTTCTGAAACTTCTCTGTTCTCTCACGACGTCCTGGATCAATAGAGCCTGAAATGTGGAGGTTTTCAGCTTGAACAGGCTGACGACGGCGCCTGAGAGCGCTGCACGACGTCTCGCACCGTGGGAAGTCCTTAAAGCGATAGTGTCACCTCAAAATCTCTCATCAGCCGTTAAAATTTTCACTGAAAACCAGCTTAATTTTTCGAACTGTGTCCACTTCGATGTGTCTCACAGGTTTAGAAAAATTTTGATCAAACAACGCGCCAGTCTCTCAGCAACTTCTCAGACAAAGGAATTCCGACGAGGGGCTGGACGACTCCTCCCACAAGGAGTGCTCACAGGCGAATGACGTCACCGACAGGCGTGGAAAAACTCACGCATGCGCACGAGGGTTCAAGCATGTCTGACTTAAAAACATATGAATGAAATCCATATAGTTTTTGAAAAAAATAAAAAGGACCGTTACTTTATTGACAGCCCTCGTATACCAACACAGTGCAGAGTAGCTACCTAAACTCTGTAAGTGAGATGGAGTATCTCGTCAATAGTTTTACATCGTCATTGAAGACAACTTTGGATGCTGTAGCTCCTCTGAAAAAGAGAGCTTTAAATCAGAAGTGCCTGACTCCGTGGTATAACTCACAAACTCATAGCTTAAAGCAGATAACCCGTAAGTTGGAGAGGAAATGGCGTCTCACTAATTTAGAAGATCTTCACTTAGCCTGGAAAAAGAGTATGTTGCTCTATAAAAAAGCCCTCCGTAAAGCTAGGACATCTTTCTACTCATCACTAATTGAAGAAAATAAGAACAACCCCAGGTTTCTTTTCAGCACTGTAGCCAGGCTGACAAAGAGTCAGAGCTCTATTGAGCTGAGTATTCCATTAACTTTAACTAGTAATGACTTCATGACTTTCTTTGCTAACAAAATTTTAACTATTAGAGAAAAAATTACTCATAACCATCCCAAAGACGTATCGTTATCTTTGGCTGCTTTCAGTGATGCCGGTATTTGGTTAGACTCTTTCTCTCCGATTGTTCTGTCTGAGTTATTTTCATTAGTTACTTCATCCAAACCATCAACATGTTTATTAGACCCCATTCCTACCAGGCTGCTCAAGGAAGCCCTACCATTATTTAATGCTTCGATCTTAAATATGATCAATCTATCTTTGTTAGTTGGCTATGTACCACAGGCTTTTAAGGTGGCAGTAATTAAACCATTACTTAAAAAGCCATCACTTGACCCAGCTATCTTAGCTAATTATAGGCCAATCTCCAACCTTCCTTTTCTCTCAAAAATTCTTGAAAGGGTAGTTGTAAAACAGCTAACTGATCATCTGCAGAGGAATGGTCTATTTGAAGAGTTTCAGTCAGGTTTTAGAATTCATCATAGTACAGAAACAGCATTAGTGAAGGTTACAAATGATCTTCTTATGGCCTCGGACAGTGGACTCATCTCTGTGCTTGTTCTGTTAGACCTCAGTGCTGCTTTTGATACTGTTGACCATAAACTTTTTTTACAGAGATTGGAGCATGCCATAGGTATTAAAGGCACTGCGCTGCGGTGGTTTTAATCATATTTGTCTAATAGATTACAATTTGTTCATGTAAATGGGGAATCTTCTTCACAGACTAAAGTTAATTATGGAGTTCCACAAGGTTCTGTGCTAGGACCAATTTTATTCACTTTATACATGCTTCCCTTAGGTAGTATTATTAGACGGTATTGCTTAAATTTTCATTGTTACGCAGATGATACCCAGCTTTATTTATCCATGAAGCCAGAGGACACACCAATTAGCTAAACTGCAGGATTGTCTTACAGACATAAAGACATGGATGACCTCTAATTTCCTGCTTTTAAACTCAGATAAAACTGAAGTTATTGTACTTGGCCCCACAAATCTTAGAAACATGGTGTCTAACCAGATCCTTACTCTGGATGGCATTACCCTGACCTCTAGTAATACTGTGAGAAATCTTGGAGTCATTTTTGATCAGGATATGTCATTCAAAGCGCATATTAAACAAATATGTAGGACTGCTTTTTTTGCATTTACGCAATATCTCTAAAATCAGAAAGGTCTTGTCTCAGAGTGATGCTGAAAAACGAATTCATGCATTTATTTCCTCTAGGCTGGACTATTGTAATTCATTATTATCAGGTTGTCCTAAAAGTTCCCTAAAAAGCTTTCAGTTAATTCAAAATGCTGCAGCTAGAGTACTGACGGGGACTAGAAGGAGAGAGCATATCTCACCCATATTGGCCTCTCTTCATTGGCTTCCTGTTAATTCTAGAATAGAATTTAAAATTCTTCTTCTTACTTATAAGGTTTTGAATAATCAGGTCCCATCTTATCTTAGGGACCTCGTAGTACCATATCACCCCAATAGAGTGCTTCGCTCTCAGACTGCAGGCTTACTTGTAGTTCCTAGGGTTTGTAAGAGTAGAATGGGAGGCAGAGCCTTCAGCTTTCAGGCTCCTCTCCTGTGGAACCAGCTCCCAATTCAGATCAGGGAGACAGACACCCTCTCTACTTTTAAGATTAGGCTTAAAACTTTCCTTTTTGCTAAAGCTTATAGTTCGGGCTGGATCAGGTGACCCTGAACCATCCCTTAGTTATGCTGCTATAGACGTAGACTGCTGGGGGGTTCCCATGATGCACTGTTTCTTTCTCTTTTTGCTCTGTATGCACCACTCTGCATTTAATCATTAGTGATCGATCTCTGCTCCCCTCCACAGCATGTCTTTTTCCTGGTTCTCTCCCTCAGCCCCAACCAGTCCCAGCAGAAGACTGCCCCTCCCTGAGCCTGGTTCTGTTGGAGGTTTCTTCCTGTTAAAAGGGAGTTTTTCCTTCCCACTGTAGCCAAGTGCTTGCTCACAGGGGGTCGTTTTGACCGTTGGGGTTTTACATAATTATTGTATGGCCTTGCCTTACAATATAAAGCGCCTTGGGGCAACTGTTTGTTGTGATTTGGCGCTATATAAAAAAAATTGATTGATTGATTGATTGATCGCTCTCTAAAAATAGCATACAAATTCTAACTCAAATCGGCCCAGAGCTCTTTTGTATGAAAACTTGTCACTCGTAAAGTATAACATTTTAACTTCATAACTTTATATTTTAACACCCACTTTAACTATAAAAGTGAACTTTGGTTTTTAATTATTTTTCAACTGCTGCCTCAAGTCACAAATAATTTGGTGATGAAAAAACAGCAGAGGAAAAAAAAAATTTCTAGCAATGCACTTACATAAATCTCTAAGAGGTTCATAGCAATTATATACAAATTGTGCGTAAATGTCGCTCTTCACTGCGTATTGTGGAGCTGCAGTGCTGCACCTGTGATCACAGAAAAGAGTCAGGATTCATCGCCTCCCGGGAGGTCTTGAAGGAAAGGCGCTGCCTCCTCGGGTGTCTTGAAAATCTTCTCTCTGTTTGGGAGGGTGACTCTCAAAGTTGCTGGATGAAGAAGGCTGAACTGGAGTTTTTTGGCGTGCAGTTCCTTCTTGACAGGGTTATATTCTTTTCTTCGCCGCACCAGGGCAGCACTCGGGTCCGGAAAAAACATCACCTTGTTCCCGTCGTGGGTGATTGGACCACCTTTTTCTCTGGTTATTTTGGCGGATAGTCGGAGAATTTGATCTCGGTCCTGGGACTTGAGCAGGAGGATGAGGATGGGTCTGGGCCGTTTCTCTGCTGGAGGGCTGAAAGCCGGGGACCGGTGCGCTCATTCGATAATCAGCGGCTGGGGAAGTGCTCCCGTCCCAGCACAGAGGGGATCCACTCTGTAAAAAATTGCACCGGGTCACTACCCTCTCCACCCTCCCGCAGATTAACAATGGGAATATTATTCCGACGGCTTTGGTTCTCCAGCTGGTCCACTTTATCCATGAGAAAGTCCTTCTCTTTCATCAGGCGGAGGATATTGGAGTCCAGTGCAGTTAGCTTATCTTTAGCTGTGCTAATCCATTCCTCCGCCTCCGTAATACGTGAACACATCCCGTCTATCAGTGTTTTCAGCCCCGAAATAGACTGGTTGATTTCGGCAGTTTTAGTATCAAGCTTCTGGGATAGCGCTTCATTGCCCCGCTTTATTACTTGCAATATTGCGAAGTTTCCAACTATTTGAGTCTCCGTCGCCATGTTGCACTTGGAGCTAGCTTCAACCGTCGCGGCTTCCCGAGAAGAAAAGTGGTCAATAATTGAGCTTTGAGTTTTGTTTCGAGGTCTTAAATCCATATTTCACCTGATAGGAGAAGTTAAGGGTGGGGTGGGTGTTATTTATAAATTAATTCTCTTGAGAGCTCCGGAGCACACGTCTTCCTAGCTGGGCTGCATCACGTGACCCCCTCAACTCATTTATTTCTTGTGAAAATCACTACCTTGCTGGCCAGGAGAAAGAGGTTGTGCGTATTTAAAACCATGTGTCATGATGTTTATGAAACTCTCACAGTGTCAGCTGGGAGCCCTGTCTTGTACCAATTCACACTTATCAAAGAGAAGGTGACCGACTCATCACTCACGATTGACCTGTGATATGCTTGTTTTGCATTTAAATCAGAATCTTGAAAATTCAGTGTGGCTCTGTCCTGAAGCCGCAACTGTGACATTTCACTGCACGAGCTTGCGCTGCTAGACTTGAATCTTGTCAGCCAACAGCATAATTTGAAAACCTTATATAGTGCTTTGACAGGACTGTATCATGCATCAACACTTCCATGTGCCTTTGTTTTGAATCAAATTATCATGCTTGCTACAATCATAATGGTGTGAGAGGCACTAGCAGCACCTCAGTAGCACCTCAATAGCACCTGCAGTTGAATCAGGGATAGCTAGTCACAGCACACAGTTATCATTTGCAATAACATGTAGGCTGACAAAAGACAAAACTGTCATGGAACAGTGTCATCTATGGGGAAATTAAGCCTCATTGAAGTGTCAAAGCAATTTAATGATTCTCCCAGCCAACTGCTTCACCAAAAGCATCATTGAACAGCTCATTAGAGACTACAGTCGTATAATTTATAGCACACTTACTATGATATTACAAGCTGGAGGCTGCTAATTTCTCTAACATCAAACAATGATATTGTCATGATTGAAAAGCACAGACACAAAGAAAGAACAATCCAAACAACAAAAATCAAAATGTATTTGCTCTACATTGATCTATAGCAATTATTTAAGATTCCAATGCACAGGTGTAGATCATACATTATTTTACTGTTTAGTCCTATGTCCCACGTTGCCCTGTGGCCTATTGGTGTTGGTGCTTATCAGGGTTAGAGAAATATTTTTTGAGCCTACTGGTCAGGACCATTAGCACTAATTTTGTTACTGGTCCTCCTGGTCTGAGGTAGTGGCCCCAGGTATTTGGAAGGTCAAAGCCTCTGATGACGAGCCTCAGTGTAGCATTAATCATCACATCATGTGCATGTATTCAATCAATATTACGAGGGCTGTCAATAAAGTAACGGTCCTTTTTATTTTTTTCAAAAACTATATGGATTTCATTCATATGTTTTTACGTCAGACATGCTTGAACCCTCGTGCGCATGCGTGAGTTTTTCCACGCCTGTCGGTGACGTCATTCGCCTGTGAGCACTCCTTGTGGGAGGAGTCGTCCAGCCCCTCGTCGGAATTCCTTTGTCTGAGAAGTTGCTGAGAGACTGGCGCGTTGTTTGATCAAAATTTTTTCTAAACCTGTGAGACACATCGAAGTGGACACGGTTCGAAAAATTAAGCTGGTTTTCAGTGAAAATTTTAACGGCTGATGAGAGATTTTGAGGTGATTCTGTCGCTTTAAGGACTTCCCACGGTGCGAGACGTCGCTCAGCGCTCTCAGCCGCCGTCGTCAGCCTGTTCAAGCTGAAAACCACATTTCAGGCTCTATTGATTCAGGACGTCTTGAGAGAACAGAGAAGTTTCAGAAGAAGTCGGTTTCAGCATTTTATCCGGATATTCCACTGTTAAAGGAGATTTTTTTAATGAAAGACGTGCGGACGGGTCCGCGCGTCGGGACGCAGCCGATGCGGTGCGGCGGCACAGGAAAAACACCTCCGTGTTGATAACCATTTGTAAAATCCAGGCGGCTTTTGATGGCTTTCAGTGGAGTGAGTATATGAGAAATTGTTTAACAGCAGGACATGTTCCAACTTGTCCTTAAGGCTTCCAACAGAGGTGTTTTTCCTGTGGCGGAGCGTCGCGGCGGCTGCGTCCCGATGCGCGGACCCGTCCGCAGGTCTTTCATTAAAAAAATCTCCTTTAACAGTGGAATATCCCTCGTATATTTGTAAATCTACAGCATTGTAGAATGTTTTCATTTTGTGTTGAATGTATGTAAAGTTTGTTTTTGTTCTTTATAACTCCAAATCAGAAAAGTTTGGATGATATGAAATGTGTGTGTGTGTGGGGGGGGGGGGGGGGCATAATGATCCTGACATTTACTTTAACTTCTCTTTACTGCAGACTGTGTGAAACTACACATTTCATGTTTTGTGAGGTCAGCTTTATTTTATTTCTTAATATATATACATTCCTACATTTAAGGCCTGCAGCATTTTCCATGAAATAAAAAGGTTGAGAGAGGGCAGTTTATTCTGAATATAAGAATTAATTAATCATTTTTACAGCCAGTTTTCTTGAGAAATGTCAGGGGATGAAAACATGAACATTTCCAACTCACTGAATATATCTTAGACTTCATTTACATCAGTCATTCAGAAATACAAACAGTGTGTTGCTTTATGGTAAATCTGTGTCAGGTAGGCAGTTCTCAAAAACTAAATATCCACGCTGAAAGGAGACAAGTGAGAGAAGCCACCAAGACACACCTCAGGAAGAACTTGTAACTTCTGTGGGTGTGAATGGGGGACACTGGGAATAGCACAACATTTTTAGTTTTACAACCCCAATTCCAATGAAATTGGGACATTATGTAAAATGAAAACAGAATACAATAATTTGCAAATTCTCTTCAACCTATATTCAATTGAATACACCACAAAGACAAGATATTTAATGTTCAAACTGATAAACTTTATTGTTTTTGTGCAAATATTTGCTAATTTTGAAATGGATGCCTGCAACACGTTTCAAAAAAGTTGGGACAGTGGCAACAAAAACTGGGAAAGTTGACAAATTCTCAAAGAACACCTGTTTGGAACATTTCACAGGTGAACAGGTTAATTGGAAACGGGTGAGTGTCATGATTGGGTATAAAAGGAGCATCCCCAAAAGGCTCAGCCGTTCAAAAGCAAAGATGGGGCGAGGATCACCACTTTGTGAACAACTGCATGAAAAAATAGTCCAACAGTTTTAAGAACAATGTTTCTCAACATTCAATTGCAAGGAATTTAGGGATTCCATCTTCTACAGTCCATAATATAATTAGAAGAGTCAGAGAATCTGGAGAACTTTCAAGGCCGAAAACCAACATTGAATGCCCGTGACCTTTGATCCCTCAGGCGGCACTGCATTAAAAACCAACATCATTGTGTAAAGGATCTTACCACGTGGGCTCAGGAACACTTCAGAAAATCATTGTCAGTTAACACAGTTCGTTGCTACATCTACAACTGCAAATTAAAACTCTAACATGCAAAGTGAAAGCCATACATCAACAACATCCAGAAACGTTGCTGCCTTCTCTGGGCCGAGCTCATTTGAAATGGACAGATGCAAAGTGGAAAAGAGTGCTGTGGTCTGAGTCCACATTTCAAATTGTTTTTGGAAATCATGGACGTCGAGTCCTCCGGACGAAAGGAAAAATACCATCCAGATCGTTACCAGCACAAAGTTCAAAAGCCAGCATCTGTGATGGTATGGGAGTGTTTTAGCAGTGGTGGGCACAGATAACCATAACATTAATACCGATAGAATAACTCCATTAATGTCAATTCTGTCATTTGTACAAAGTTAAAATATAACATATCTTTTAATGTTGAATAATGCACTAATTCTGACATTTTGTAACAAAGAGACAGATTGCAAAGGATTCTGGGTAAACGTGCCTCTGCTAAACACTGATTGGTTCAGTCATTCATTATGTAAACCAACACGTTAATGTGACGTCTGTCGTGTGTTGGTGTTTAAATGTGCTTTTGTAAAATATTCCATTTTTTTATTTGTAAAAACAGGCATTTTTACAGAGCCCTGGAAGTGTCATCGCAAATTTTTTTGCATGTGGAGAGAATGTGCGCATGTTTGCGTACATTCTCTCCACATTTTCTCTTTACAACATTCATTTGATGTTGTAAAATGTGCTTTACAGTGTGTGAGATGATTTTTCATGCAGGAATTTTTTGGACCAAGTTTCAGGTTAATCATGCATCCTGCATCGTGTAGTCTTCATGGAGTATCAAGCTGCGGTCAACATCTGACGACCACCTCCTGATCACCGATCGTATGGTCGAATGAGAATCAAACCTGTTTGATATATTATTGTGGTCGGCCGTCGTGAGGTTATCCTGCTGCTGAAAGCTACAAGCAGCATCCAACCGTTCACACTGTGCCTGTGCAAACACTGCAGAGCTGTCTTGTAATAATGTTGTTGTTATTATTATTATTATTATTATTATTATTATTATTATTATTATTATTTTGCAGTTGTTTTGTTTTTAAACTTTATTTGTAAAAAAAAAAAGCCATTTCCAAAGCAAAAAAGTTGATTTGACAATCATCTGACATAACCGGGGTCAAAATAAATAGAACACTGCCATCTACTGGTTCCCAGACACTGCCATGAACACTACTGGCCAGTAGATGCTAGATGGCAGTAGAGGCTTTCAAAACAAATTCTAGATAATCCCTGTCTGCTCACATTTAAAATGTGTGGAATTTAACAAACACAATTAAAAAAATCAACATCTATAAACGCAGAGAATATATTCAAGAGAGTTTTAGGCACTAGAGAATGCTGTTGTCCGTGGAGCCTGAAGAATGTCTGAAATGCATTTGTCCTGTCATGACATACTGAGATTACATCATCCTACCCATAATGCACTGCGGGGCAGAGCATGTGCTCACAAAACCTTAAAAATGAGCACATTACTTTAAAACTAAAACATATATCTGATATTTTTACTTTATGAAACTTCAGACATGACAGTAATTTTAAATAACTTGTCCAAAATTAGTTTGGTTAAAATTTGAACCATAACTTAGGTCATATTGCGAGCATATCGGTATGATGTTAAAGGAAATGTTTTTTTTTTCTTTTTCCTTTTGGGGCTGTTTTTCCTTTGTTTGCAGAGGATTGAGATGCTTTTTATACAAGCACTTCTCTTGTGTTTGCAAAGGTAATAACTATGCGTCTGTTACAAAACTTTTAACAGGTGGGTGCTGAACTAATTTTAAAAATGCTTGTCGCTGTTCGGCTTTATTTTGTTTATCGGTTTAAAAGTTATCGGATAAAAATTAATCAGAAGATAATTGGTCCGATAATGGTTTTTAAAGTTATCTAAAAAGATAATCCGATACTGAAAACATTATCTTAAATAATTATCTGTTATCGGATTATCGGAAGTGTGCCCAGCATAGTGTTTTAGTGCCCATGGCATGGGCAGCTTACACATCTGTGATGGCACCATCAAAAGGTACATCCAGGTTTTGGAGCAACACATGCTGCCATCCAAGCAATGTCTTTTTCAGGGACGTCCCTGCTTATTTCAGCAAGACAATGCCAAGCCATATTCTGCACGTGTTACAACAGTGTGGCTTTGTAGTAAAAGAGTGCGGGTACTAGACTGGCCTGCCTGCAGCCCAGAGCTGTCACCCACTGAAAATGTGTGACGCATTATGAAGCACAAAATATGATAACTGAGACCCCGGACTGTTGAACTGAAGTTGTACATCAAGCAAGAATGGGAAAGAATTCCACCTACAAAGCTTCAGCAAATGCTTGTTGAGTGTTGTTAGAAGGAAAGGTGATGTTACACAGTGGTAAACATACCACTGTCCCAACTTTTTTGAAATGTGTTGCAGGCATCCATTTCAAAATCAATCAATCAATCAACTTTTTTCTTGTATAGCGCCAAATCACAACAAACAGTTGCCCCAAGGCGCTCCACATTGCAAGGCAAGGCCATACAATAATTATGAAACACAGTCTACGTCTAAAGCAGCATAACCAAGGGATGGTCCAGGGTCACCCGATCCAGCCCCAACTATAAGCCCTAGCGAAAAGGAAAGTTTTAAGCCTAATCTTAAAAGCAGAGAGGGTATCTGTCTCCCTGATCTGAATTGGGAGCTGGTTCCACAGGAGAGGAGCCTGAAAGCTGAAGGCTCTGCCTCCCATTCTATTCTTACAAACCCTAGGAACTACAAGTAAGCCTGCAGTCTGAGAGCGAAGCGCTCTAATGGGGTAATATGGTACTACGAGGTCCCTAAGATAAGATGGGACCTGATTATTCAAAACCTTATAAGTAAGAAGAAGAATTTTAAATTCTATTCTAGCATTAACAGGAAGCCAATGAAGGGAGGCCAACACGGGTGAGATATGCTCTCTCCTGCTAGTCCCCGTCAGTACTCTAGCTGCAGCATTCTGAACCAACTGAAGGCTTTTTAGGGAACTTTTAGGACAACCTGATAATAATGAATTACAATAGTCCAGCCTAGAGGAAATAAATGCATGAATTAGTTTTTCAGCATCACTCTGAGACAAGACCTTTCTGATTTTAGAGATATTGCGTAAATGCAAAAAGGCAGTCCTACATATTTGTTTAATATGCGCTTTGAATGACATATCCTGATCAAAAATGACTCCAAGATTTCTCACAGTATTACTAGAGATCAGGGAAATGCCATCCAGAGTAACGATCTGGTTAGACACCATGCTTCTAAGATTTGTGGGGCCAAGTACAATAACTTCAGTTTTATCTGAGTTTAAAAGCAGGAAATTAGAGGTCATCCATGTCTTTATGTCTGTAAGACAATCCTGCAGTTTAGCTAATTGGTGCGTATCCTCTGGCTTTATGGATAGATAAAGCTGGGTATCATCTGCGTAACAATGAAAATTTAAGCAATACCGTCTAATAATACTGCCCAAGGGAAGCATGTATAAAGTGAATAAAATTGGTCCTAGCACAGAACCTTGTGGAACTCCATAATTAACTTTAGTCTGTGAAGAAGATTCCCCATTTACATGAACAAACTGTAATCTATTAGACAAATATGATTCAAACCACCGCAGCGCAATGCCTTTAATACCTATGACATGCTCTAATCTCTGTAATAAAATTTTATGGTCAACAGTATCAAAAGCAGCACTGAGGTCCAACAGAACAAGCACAGAGATAAGTCCACTGTCCGAAGCCATAAGAAGATCATTTGTAACCTTCACTAATGCTGTTTCTGTACTATGATGAATTCTAAAACCTGACTGAAACTCTTCAAATAGACCATTCCTCTGCAGGTGATCAGTTAGCTGTTTTACAACTACCCTCTCAAGAATCTTTGAGAGAAAAGGAAGGTTGGAGATTGGCCTATAATTAGCTAAGATAGCTGGGTCAAGTGATGGCTTTTTAAGTAATGGTTTAATTACTGCCACCTTAAAAGCCTGTGGTACATAACCAACTAACAAAGATAGATTGATCATATTTAAGATTGAAGCATTAAATAATGGTAGGACTTCCTTGAGCAGCCTGGCAGGAATGGGGTCTAATAAGCATGTTGATGGTTTGGATGAAGTAACTAATGAAAATAACTCAGACAGAACAATCGGAGAGAAAGAGTCTAACCAAATACCGGCATCACTGAAAGCAGCCAAAGATAACAATACATCTTTGGGATGGTTATGAGTAATTTTTTCTCTAATAGTCAAAATTTTGTTAGCAAAGAAAGTCATGAAGTCATTACTAGTTAAAGTTAATGGAATACTCAGCTCAATAGAGCTCTGACTCTTTGTCAGCCTGGCTACAGTGCTGAAAAGAAACCTGGGGTTGTTCTTATTTTCTTCAATTAGTGATGAGTAGAAAGATGTCCTAGCTTCACGAAGGGCTTTCTTATAGAGCAACAAACTCTTTTTCCAGGCTAAGTGAAGATCTTCTAAATTAGTGAGACGCCATTTCCTCTCCAACTTACGGGTTATCAGCTTTATGCTACGAGTTTGTGAGTTATACCACGGAGTCAGACACTTCTGATTTAAAGCTCTCTTTTTCAGAGGAGCTACAGCATCCAAAGTTGTCTTCAATGAGGATGTAAAACTATTGACAAGATACTCTAACTCCCTTACAGAGTTTAGGTAGCTACTCTGCTCTGTGTTGGTATATGACATTAGAGAACATAAAGAAGGAATCATATCCTTAAACCTAGTTACAGCGCTTTCTGAAAGACTTCTAGTGTAATGAAACTTATTCCCCACTGCAGGGTAGTCCATCAGGGTAAATGTAAATGTTATTAAAAAATGATCAGACAAAAGGGAGTTTTCAGGGAATACTGTTAAGTCTTCTATTTCCATACCATAAGTCAGAACAAGATCTAAAATATGATTAAAGTGGTGGGTGGACTCATTTACTTTTTGAGCAAAGCCAATAGAGTCTAATAATAGATTAAATGCAGTGTTGAGGCTGTCATTCTCAGCATCTGTGTGGATGTTAAAATCGCCCACTATAATTATCTTATCTGAGCTAAGCACTAAGTCAGACAAAAGGTCTGAAAATTCACAGAGAAACTCACAGTAACGGCCAGGTGGACGATAGATAATAACAAATAAAACTGTTTTTTGGGACTTCCAATTTGGATGGACAAGACTAAGAGACAAGCTTTCAAATGAATTAAAGCTCTGTCTAGGTTTTTGATTAATTAATAAGCTGGAATGGAAGATTGCTGCTAATCCTCCGCCCCGGCCCGTGCTACGAGCATTCTGACAGTTAGTGTGACTCGGGGGTGTTGACTCATTTAAACTAACATATTCATCCTGCTGTAACCAAGTTTCTGTTAGGCAGAATAAATCAATACGTTGATCAATTATTATATCATTTACCAACAGGGACTTAGAAGAAAGAGACCTAATGTTTAATAGACCACATTTAACTGTTTTAGTCTGTGGTGCAATTGAAGGTGCTATATTATTTTTTCTTTTTGAATTTTTATGCTTAAATAGATTTTTGCTAGTTATTGGTGGTCTGGGAGCAGGCACCGTCTCTACGGGGATGGGGTAATAGGGGGATGGCAGGGGGAGAGAAGCTGCAGAGAGGTGTATAAGACCACAGCTCTGCCTCCTGGTCCCAACGCTAGACAGTCACAGTTTGGAGGATCCCAAAAAATTGGCCAGATTTCTAGAAATGAGAGCTGCTCCCTCTAAAGTGGGATGGATGCCGTCTCTCCTAACAAGACCAGGTTTTCCCCAGAAGCTTTGCCAATTATCAATGAAGCCCACCTCATTTTTTGGACACCACTCAGACAGCCAGCAATTAAAGGAGAACATGCGGCTAAACATGTCACTCCCGGTCTGATTGGGGAGGGGCCCAGAGAAAACAACAGAGTCCGACATTGTTTTTGCAAAGTTACACACCGATTCAATGTTAATTTTAGTGACCTCCGATTGGCGTAACCGAGTGTCATTACTGCCGACGTGAATTACAATCTTACCAAATTAACGCTTAGCCTTAGCCAGCAATTTCAAATGTCCTTCGATGTCGCCTGCTCTGGCCCCCGGAAGACAATTGACAATGGTTGCTGGTGTCGCTAACTTCACATTTCTCAAAACAGAGTCGCCAATAACCAGAGTTTGATCCTCGGTGAGTGTATCGTCGAGTGGGGAAAAACGGTTAGAGATGTGAACGGGTTGACGGTGTACACGGGGCTTCTGTTTAGGGCTACGCTTCCTCCTCACAGTCACCCAGTCAGCCTGCCTTCCCGACTGCACGGGGTCTGCCGGGGGGACCTAACGGCGGCTAAGCTACCTTGGTCCGCACCGACTACAGGGGCCTGGCTAGCTGTAGAATTTTCCACGGTGCGGAGCCGAGCCTCCAATTCGCCCAGCCTGGCCTCCAAAGCTACGAATAAGCTGCACTTATTACAAGTACCGTTACTGCTAAAAGAGGCCGAGGAATAACTAAACATTTCACACCCAGAGCAGAAAAGTACGGGAGAGACAGGAGAAGCCGCCATGCTAAAACGGCTAAGAGCTAGTAGCTACGCTAAGCTAGCGGATTCCCAAACAGGGAATCCGACACTAGACAGGCTGTGGAGCAGCACAGGTAACGCACGACAACAGTGCTAAAATGAGCAAATATTTACAAAACAATAAATTTTATCTGTTTGAACATTAAATATCTTGTCTTTGTGGTGTATTCAATTGAATATAGGTTGAAGATGATTTGCAAATTATTGTATTCTGTTTTTATTTACATTTTACACAACGTCCCAACTTCATTGGAATTGGGGTTGTATCTCCATTTAACATATAGTCCCAACTTTTTCTGATTTGTGGTTGTTTTCTGTTGCATTTTTTAAATTACAGAGCTGCTATAAAGAAAAGTGTTAACATTTTATTGTTTTTTTTTTTACTTTGTAGAACGAATGTAAACACTAAACTCTTATAATGAAGTGAAAATATCGGCATGTGCAGGAAAACTTTGACATAAACTGAACAGAACAAAGCAGGCTGATTAGACTCCCCATGTTTTTTTTTTTAAGTAAGAATAAGAGGCAACTTTGAAATAAATAAAACATATAGCTGCAGCCTAATAACTTTAAAAAAAAATAATAATAATGTTTTTATTCTGACTGGAGTACATTTTAGTGTGATGATTGAATTCATCCTGTTTTTTCTTCTCCTCAGTCACGTTTTGTGCTTGAACATAAAACAACTACATTAACTCACGATCTAAAATAAATACTTAAACAAAAAAAAAGCTAATTAAAGTTCAGAGTTCTCCACAGCAGCAGATCCAAGGTGGAACTGCATGTTGATTCTTGCTTTTATGCTGGATGCCCTTCCAGATGCAACTCCACATTACATGGAGAAATGTGGCAGGGGTGGCGTTTGAACCGGGAACCTTCCGCACTGAAACCAAGCTCACTATCCATTTGGTAATTGTGCCATTATAAAATACTGTATGTAATAGAGATATAAACTGTGAAATGCTTGTGCAACTAGGGACTGTTATGACCATTTGACATATTTGAATTTACATACAAATAAATTGGCAAATTTTATGATGTAAGCCGACAGTGAACTTCCCCTCTTTGACAGACCAGCAGCCGCCACTGAAATAAGTTTATTGCACATTTGTAGCATACAGTGTGTCAATCAAATACAAACATTTTACATTAAGTTAACTAATCAAGAATTCAGCACAGAATCAGACCAGAAACAGTACTAAAAGATTTAAATTTTTGTCTTAGGACTTGGGGACACAAGGTTGAATAGGACCCCAAATGGAAGAGTTGTGCGCCGCTTTGGGTGATAATTCCCAACATCACCACTATACTAAAATTTTCTGGAGAGAACCCTGAAATACTAATACTCAGTCATCTGACACTACCTTAAAAATATATATTTTTGTCAAAAAATTTGGCCGCTTTGCTTTTTCTATTTATTTATTTTTAACAATTTTTGATTCACAATGGGGAATTCATACGAACAGCAATCAGTGAACAGAAACAGCATTAAATACCCAACCTTATAAATGCATTTGTAAATTTTCAATTAAAATGCACCTGAAAATGAGAACAATCAGAAATCTAATGCTTTTGTCTTGTCACTAGTATCAGAATCTATTATGATCATTTCTTGTATTTATAAAGGTCAGAATTCTGGCCATATAACACCAGCCCATTTCAGACCCACTTAAAGCTGCGTTTACACATAACGACAGCAAGTCACTAATGCCATGAAGTATACATTGTTGGCCGCTGATCACGAATGTGATGATTCGGAGCAGAGGCGTCACGTGAATTGCTGCATCCTATTACCATGCGTTGCGATTAATGGCACGTGTTGCTGGAGAATTATCAGGAACCATTAGACACGATCAAGAATAATGTTCCGCGCTGTTGCGTGTAACAGCGCATCGTTAAGTTCTGTCATGTTGTGAATGAGGCACATTGTCTCCACACACACCCCCATATTCATCCATCAGCTGCTGAACAATTCAGATTGCTCCAATTTGTTCCTCAAAATCCACAGCAGAAGAACTTTGTGACTACATGCTGAGTTGAGCTCTGTGCCATGGAGTGGCGCAGAAAAGAGGAGGAGATTAAGAGAGCCAGATGTGTGGCTGCACGCGGCTCTCGTCTCACATTTTCCCAAACATCAGGCGCAGCATCAGCAGGTGAAACACCTGCAGGAGCGCGCTGAGGCGCATTGGAACAAGACTTTTAGCTGACTCGGCGTCACTGTCCTTCGGCATACTGCAGCAACCCTGCTGCGGTGCAGCAGGGTTTAATTGTGCGCACCTCAGAGAAGAACGCTGTCCCTCTCTATTAAGGATCGCCACTAATCAAGACAGAGCAACATGCTCAGTTGCGACCTCCACAACATGAGGCGAAATGAGGGTAGTGCGTGACATTCGTGGAAGATTTTTTGACAGCTAAAATCATGCTCCACGAAAATCACGAATATGCACCAACACGCAATATTAAGAAACCTATTCAGATGCGTTAGTCATGTCAAGAATGATGAAAATATGACATTCGTAAATGCGTCTTGCCTATGTGTAAACACAGCATTAATGAAACGTTGAGGTGACTGCATATGTTGGAAGGCCTCCCATCCAACTTGCACTGAAGGAGAGAAGCCAAGTGAAACTGCTATTTATTGCTGCCTCTCTCACTTCCTTGTTGCTTGTTTGTGTTTTCCTCTTCATCCTATAGCAATGATAAAATAACAGCAGCATGAGACAGATAACAGTACGAGGAAAGGAAGAGCTTTGCTTTACAGAGATGCTCCTATTTCCACTGCAGTGTTTTGTGTGGTTCTGCAGGTTTGTGTTGTGATTGTCATGGGAATCTGATGGGTATTTATAGGGACTTGTGCTTGTGCTGCTTCCAAATTGCAGATGGATTACATTGCACACAAACATTGTATAATAGATGTTGAAGATGACAAAAAAAGTTGGAAGACTGACTGCAAAGTCTTTGATTGTATGGTAGTGGTGGGCTTGTTTGAATGATCAGACCAACACCTTTGGTGGCTGAGACACTTCACACACTGAAGCATACCTGCAGTGCAGTGCACAGTGGTGTGTGTGTGTGTGTGGGCTGGCAGGAAGAGATTTATGGTGAATTTGCTCATGTAATGCAAACTCCACTACACACACACACACGCATACACAGGCTGGAAATATAACATCCCGGTAGGCCGAAATGATGACTTGGCTATAAAGTAGGCCAAGGACCAGATTGAAGGACACACATACACCCACACTGAGTCATATTTGCTCTCGTGTGCTTTTTTTTCCTGTGGATTTTCAAAAATGGATTAATCTGGAGAAATGAGCCATCCTGACAATCCATCACTTAATTGTCCTTACATCCCTTCAGCCTGCTACATTTGCTGTCTTTTTATACTGTTCCACCACTTTCTGAGAGTCGTCTGTTATATTTGACCTTTGAGTGGGTGTGAAATGGGGGTAGGACGACACATTTAATCTGAAAAGGATTGGCAATGAAATGGGGGGTAGGACGACACATTTAATCTGAAAAGGATTGGCAATTCTAAAGTCCCTTTCACACCGGGGCTGCTCCCAGTTGTGTCGTGCGTTATTATGACGACACCGCGCAGAAGCAACCTAGTGCCGAGACGATGCAGCTCGGCGCCACAACAGCGCGAGGGGCGCAAACAAAAAGTAAACATGTTTAATTTTTTTTTGCGTCCTCTGCTCGATGCAGAATTAAGTGGTTTCAGCGCAAATCAGAGCAACAGGACGGTACCGTGCCTGGAAGCCACACATTCACAAGACAACATTACCCAACACCAATTTATGATTCCTGCTGTGTTCCATTGTTCCCGACGCTACAGCTCCTTCTCTGTGTGGAGCTGTCTGGTGAAGAGAGGCACTGTGAAGCAGCTGCAGCTTCTTCTGTCACAAATGTGTTTAAATAAAATCCATAAAAGTCCTGCTCACAGACTGATTGCCAGAGACATCCACTAAAAAGTCCGGACATCTCCAGTCCACTCACGGATGATTTATTCACGTGCAGACATGTGAACAGTTAAAAGATAGAAAAAAAAAACTGTCTGGCTGCAGGCAGACAGTTAGTTCAATGAGTGAGTTAGTTCCTTGTTCTCCCCTCAAACTCTCATCACTGTTAAAAAAGGATGAAAAAGGACATAAGTCCTGCTCACAGACTGATTGCCAGAGACGGGACATGTCCACATCAACTATAACTCCAGACAGCTCCACATTTACTCACGGACAGTTCGTTTGCGCGCGCGCATCTCGTGGTCAAAGGAGGAAAGATAAACTAGAGGGCAGACCTGCAGCTCAGCACAAGAACAAATTTAAACTAGAAGAGAAGTCAGAGTGCACAGTCTGGCTGCAGCCAAACTGTGCAGAGATCCTGCAGGCTGCATGCACCTGTTGCAGATATTCCTGCGTCGTCTTGACGCAACGGGAAGCAACTGGGAGCAGCCCCGGTATGAAAGGGGCTTAAGGTTTCCAAATTCCACTTTCCACACGTTTAACTGTACGATGATGCATTTCCTCAAATAATAGAAAGTGTTCACTCTGAACATGCATGGTGACGTTGCGACTGTGTGAATGACACTAGTGTTGTGGGAGCATTCACAGGAAGTGTGCTTGTGATTTCAGTTGTTGTGTCAGCTTGTCTCATCTTCCTGTAGCACATTTGCAGTTGTGCTCGTCTGTTAGACAGTTTGTGAAAACCACAGTCCACACTCCATATTTCCGAACAAAAACATGAGTGAGTGAATGAATGAGACTCATGAAGTTTCTTCACAGTATTTCATGCGCTACGTTTCAAGATCATGAGTTTAAAGCAACAGCACGACTGCTTGCATGCATGTTTTATACCTATCTCTCTGTCTCCCCATAGAGCATGTTTGAGTGACGTGTGAAGGCAGGCGGCAGTGGGATCTCTGAAGCTCCACCCCATCCCTCTGCTGGTGGAGCTCTGTGCACATCTGACCAGAGACCCCTTTGATCCTTTGGACAGGTAGGAGTGTAAGAATAATCCATTATTTCACAACCAAAAATGAACACTTAAATGAAGCAGATGGTGACTTATTGATGGGGAATGAAAGGAAAACAGGTGATGAATGTCAGTTCCTGCATTTTTAAAAGTTGGGATTGGACAATTTATTCTGAATATGAGGATTAAATCATTACTTTTGAATCCAGTTTTCTTAAGACAAGTCAGGGGATGAATACGTGAGCATTTTCAAGCTACTGAATAAGTCTTGGACTTTATTTACGATCAAACATCAAAAAATACAAGCAGTATGGTACTGTATAGTAGAACCGTCTCAAGGTGGCAGTTCTCAAAAACTGAGTGACCGTGCTGGAAGGAAATGAGTGAAGGACATCACCAAGACACAGACAATTCTAAAATAATTTTAGGCTTCTCTGGATGTGAGTGGGGAAACTAGGAATGACATTTACCTATTGCATCACCATTCACAGCTTCATGTTTAAGTGGAGAAGGATTGTAAAACAGGGAAACGGATCAAATCCAGGCTCAGGGTTCCCAAGTGCCTTCTGGCAAACTGGCAAAGGATTTGTTTTACTCCTTTTAAGCAGCAAATTTACCACATTCATCAAGGAACAGGAATATGTTCCCTCAGATGTGGAACCTGTGTCATCGCAACGTCAGAACTTAAACAGTAAGACAACATCTCTCTCAATGAGTGACTTAAAGTGAGTCACTCATTGACAGAGTACCACCTTGGCAAAAGTAATTTGAAATACTTTCTAACCAGTTTTGCTGGAGCTTGGTTTACAATCTGCCTCAGAGGATTATCCGAGTTAGGGGGAGCAGCAGCGGCCACAGCATTCTTTCCAAACGACCTGCGTCTTATCAGGTTTCCCATCTTGTTTATTAAAAAGCCAGAATATCTCCAAACGCCTGATTTAAATGTTTTACGTGCATCAAAAATCCCTTCCAACTGCTTGCTGCTGTTTTGCGGACCTCCATGTTTGTTGCGGTAGAAATGTGCTTTCGTCCGAGGTGCATTCAATGTGCCTTGGAAAAATTCATTACAAGCAGGCAGCGAGCGATGCATCACGATTTCACCTGCCAATTGAATCAATGCACATTGAATGAATCTATGCACTCGCATTGCCCACGTTTGTATTTAGATACCGATTTGTATAGATTAATCTCCACATGCCTACTTCAGAGGTGTCTTGGTGTCTTCTCTCACTCATGTCCGTCCAACATGGTTGCTCAGTAAAAGGAGCTTTTTGGCTCACCTCTGTTAGCTCTAGTACAACACACACTGACTGACTTACTGGAAGGCTATGACTCAGAAAATGTTATTGTGTGTCTGGTTAAGCTATAAAAACTCAGCAAAACTTTCTTCCTCTTGTCTTTCTGTGGTTGTGTGAGTGCGAGAGAAGTACTTCCCAGCATGTGGCGTGGGACTGGATTTGGCCTGCTTTCCCTCTGTTTTGGTCTGCCTTGGCAATTGACATACTTTCTGGCATTAATAAATTACTTGAAAGCAGTTAAACAGAAGTGATTTATTAGGCTGAAACGTCGTTTTGGATTTAGGATGTTCATTTTCTCTAAAATATAATTATAATATATAATTGTGTGCAATCCACACAAAATAATACATTGTTTTTGGCTCATTGCCATCCATGCAGATACATTTGTGGCCAAAGGAAAGAATTTGGGCACCTCTGTTTTTACTGGACAAAATGAATAAAAAAAGAACAGATCTAAAAGATCCCTCATGACTCAGGATGTTTCATGCAGATCTTACAGATGGGGGGAATCTTTAGGCAACTCACGATTCAATTTTATTATGATTCAGAGGGATGTGATTATAAAATGTTTTATTGATGTATCTTTTTTCATACAGAATTTACTTTTTCTTACTGGTTGACTACTTGATACTCTTCAAAGCAAAAATATTCGTAATGATCCATAATGAATGTAATTTTGATACATTCTGTAACGGCTCAGCCATACAGTATTTGCATCTATAAGGCTCTCATTCGCTGATTGTAATTCTAAACCCAGGGGGGTTTCCACCCAACCCACTTGCTAAAGCCATCTGTGTAAGTGTGGCTTCAGACTGATTTTGTTTGGATTATTACTAGTGCAGCAAAAATAAATAAAGTGTCTGACTCACATCTGCAGCTTTTCCCTGTGCACCTCATCATGATGCACAGGTGTGTGCACACTGGCTGTGCTTCACTAATGCACTTTGCACTTGTGCAGCAATAATTAAAACGTTAATATGCGTTGTGATGATGGTGAAACTTTGATGTACTGCTAACTTTATGACACACTTAAGACTACAGAAAACATGGCTGCCACAGCATCTGTTCTCATTGTGTGCACACTTTTTTTGGACTCTGGGTTCAGTGGGATGAATGTGCACGTGTGCTCTAATGCATATTAAAATGAAAATAGTGGCGGAGATGATTTTAGGTCATCTGCCATGATATTTGGATTACTCTTAACCTTTTATGAAACAGAATGAGTCTGAAAGTGCTACAGAAAAAATTCTTATTTTCATCATGAGTTCTTTAAAAAATAGGAAGTTATTTGTTCTTTTTAAAATTTGTTTGCTTTTTTGCCTATCCAATCCAAACTGAGAGTTGTGTTCCCTGGCAGCCTTCATTAGTAATAATGGTATGAATCATGACCTGACAGACGCAGGTTGTCTGTCTGTGACAAACTGTGATAAGTGATGAAGAAAAATGTACATATAAAATGTCTCACTAGAAATAGAAGTTCCCTTCCATTTTATTGTATAATAATATTACTATTATAACTCTTTTTGCAGTTTTCACTTGTTCCCTCAATTTTCATTGCAAAAAAAAAAAAATAATAATAAAATAAAAAATACAAGATGCATTGCAACTTTTTAGAAAAGCTGCTGCAAAATCAGGCTTTTTAGGCTGATTGTGCAAAAGCCTAGAAATCCTGGAGGAACTGGTTAACTACCATGTGATTATATTAACCAAGGCAAGAACCCGTGCCTTATTTATTTGTCAGCATCAATGTTTGAAAATGAGAAACAAATATAAATTGGTAAAAAAATGTAATTATTTTATTTCATGAGTTGTTCCAGTATGTTATTCAGGAAAGGAAGTGGCATGAATTTGGTCTTTTTATTTGTGCTTGTTTTTCTGCTTATGTTTGCGTCTGCATCTTGCTGCTGACCTCGGGCTACATACTGTCCAGCTGTCAAGGGAACACCCCCGTGATAATAATGTGTATCGATTTTAGCTGAAAATGCCGCCCTGAATGGAGATTGAAGCATTTAATCTCACTTTGTGCTAGTGCCAAGCATTGAATTGATAATCAATTTCAGTTGTAACTTCAACACCTCCATGGGAAGCTTGCTGTGCATCAGTTCCTGGTTTTTCACACTTTGGCTTCTCTTTTCTTACTCTGATACACCTGTCTTTACACTCCTTCCCCTTTTGTGTTTGTGTTAGAGCAGAGCTGCACAATGTATCATCTGAGTGTCTTCATCACCATAAGCACATGCACAATAGTCACATCGCAGGACATGCCATGTCAAGCAAGACAAATTAAATCAAACATGTCACGCTTAAAAATTTTGTTGCTTGATTTATTAAAAAAAAAGTCTGATATAGTTTTGCATGATTCTTGCATAAACTTAGGTTTTTCTGATCATAAGCAACAAGCAGACACTGCGCTTCAACTGCAAGTTGTTGCAAATATTTGGTGCTCTTCTGCGTCCATCGTGATTGAATTCTGTAGAAGGAGGTTCCTGGAATCATGACCCAAGCATCCCACAAAAATAACATCAAAAGTATATTAACTATTTTCTTGCATTCTCTCTTAACCCTCTGGGGCCGACGCTGTCATATACGACTGCTGAGACCATGTTTTACTAAATTATAAATAACTTTTTAATGATATGAGATAGAAACTTACTTTGTTTTGCTGAAAAGTTAACTCCGCGGACTTTCGAGCCAGCCGTCCACCATCTTTGTACTCCTCATAGAAGCTCTGTGATGACGTGCGCAATGTGAGTGTCTATTCGGAAATTCGTTCAAAATGTGCATTTGTGTTTATTTTTTTAACCTTTTTATTGTACAGTCTTTCACACAAGACCTCAAATTACCTTTATAAAGTGTCAAAACAGTTGTTTATTATAGTTTGCTGTGTGTTTTGAATAAATGTGTGGAAAATTATTTTCTGCTTTACTTTTTCCTTTCTTATTTCTGATTGTAAACCTTTATTACACTTTTAAAACACCACTATAGCATATATATTCTGAAAGTACACATGATGGAATGACCATGACCAGATTCAGTTCACAGCTCTTCTAAGCCTGTATCCTGGAGAGCGGAGGTGGGAAACTCCGGCTTCAGAAAGTAAAAGCCCAACCATGTATTGCTTCTACCTGTGCACCTAAAACAGGTGATCTCTAATTAGCTCATCCACCTGCCTGAAGAGCAGAACTAATTACAATCAGCTTGTTTATTAGGAAGATGGAACAAATATGTGGTTGGACTTTTACTTTCTGAAGCTGGGGTTTTCCACCTCTGCTGGAGAGTTACCAAAACACTGACTGCAACAGCAGGAATCTGTCACAGGCCTTAATCAGCACTGATTTGTTCTGTTTCTCATTTCTGAGTGCCCTCACTAGGGTCATTCTGGATGTTGGCTGCCCTTTTTCTTGTAGGTGCATGCTTGCTGTTGGTGAACATCATACAACTGTTTCAGTGATACTTCTGTTTCGTTCCTTCTTAGTGTTTCCTCAGTGTCACCTCCATCATCCAGTCGGGACATGTGTCACCTGATTGGCAGCTGGTTAATTGCTCGAAACAGTGGTACATTTGGGGCATTCATAGAATAATCACTGTTTTCAGGACTATATGCATGAGTTGGAGGAGGTTTCAGCTCCTTTTTTTTTATCTGTGTGACAGAGACAACTGTAACCATTATTAAGTGTTATTGTGAAATTTTAGGTTATAATTACACAAGTGGATCAAAAAGCACATGCGATCAAACAGGTCCCCAGCACAACCACAAAGGTCAGGACTCTACAAGTTGTTGATTAAAAGCCTAACTCAATACATGATTATAATTTTTTTTTTTAAAGTGTTAATATGCAAACATGTCTAAAAACTGACCTGCAGCTGCTGTTACTTGGCTTGTCTCCCACACAACTGAGGAGGAGGAGGTCAAGGCAGCTTATATACTGTTTTGGGCACTGTGGTTAATTGAGGTCACATGATCTTGTCATGTGGCATAGTGCATTCAAGGACAGTTGGAAAAACCACTACTGGGTCAGAATTTGGGATTTTAACCATGGTTATACAACACTCTCGCCAGTCAGTTTGATGTGCACAACTGAATGGATTTTTGTGTTACAGTTTAGGTCAATGGGCTATCCTTTTTATCACCCAACCATAGAAAATACCCAAGTATGTTCAGCATGGAATACAACTAGGTTCAAACATCAAACACCCAGCCCAAGCATTCATTTAGTGCTATTTAAGTCCAGTGCGATCTGTATACCTTCCAGGTAATTGAAGCCCCATTACTGTTGACTCAACTATTTAACTACAGTTAAGTGCACTTTTAAGTAAATAGTTTGTGTATATACAGTAGGGATGTGAATAGTACAACAACTCACGATTTAATTCTATTCCGATTCTTGGGGTGACGATTCGATTCAGAATCGATTTTCGATTCAAAGAGCTCTGAGAAATAGTTATATTACTTAAAAAATGTTTACGTTTAAGAAAATGCAGCTTTACAAGGTTAATCAAGTGATTCTAGATGTAAATTTACTTATCTACTTTGCTTGTTCTGAGTTGGCTGGCAGGTTAGCGAAGCACTCGTCAGTAGTCGGCAGATAATGCTGCTCCACTCCTTTTAGCTCCGGGTGAGAGCGTAGCATGTGGGCTTGCGGATTTGAAATGTTTCCGAAGTACTTGACTTTCATTTTGCAGATTCTGCACACTGCATAAGTCATGTCAAGCTCCTTCTTACGCAGCAAATAATAAAATCCAAAATGCGCCCAAACGTTTGCCTTCAGCAAAGACGGTGCTGGCTGAATTAGCTCTTCGTCCGCCATGCTAAGCTACAGCCACTGAACTCTCGCAGCTTCACAGTGCTTTAACAGCGAAACAAAGCATGCAGCGAAACGAGATGAGTCATTGGATAAATGCTGGGCTTTGTCCCGCCCATCGGACGCTCAGCGTGTCTGGGGGTTTATGGGACAGTGGGCTGGCCTCGGCTGGCCCGGACACCCAGCTTCTGCATGATGATTCGATGATCTGTCTTAGGCTGAATCCTTTTGATTGACAGCGAAATGAGCGAATCAGCGATCTTTTGGTGTAAACATCCGTGGGAGCACTTTCATTCTTTTCTGAGTTGAAACAGAGACTTTCCTAATCCTCTTAGCTGCATTTTCTTTGTTAAAAATGACTAGCGACAAATCGAGCTTCTATTTCTGGTGGTTTTTTTTGTAGCTGCTTGTGTTTGGAGACTGACTTCTATCGCAGTTTCTGTCCCTACCGAGCAGTGGGTGCCACTGAGCTCCTCCACCGTCACAAAGTACTCATAGGCAGGACACTTCACACTAGCCTCGCGCCAGCTAGCGAGCTATCGTAACAGGCGTTATGGCCCGTTACGATATAATTTTGGACCGTTACGCTTATTTTGGACCGTGTAATCAACCGTTTCTGCAGCGCAACTCCAGTTTAAAGCGTGAATCACTGAAGCAAGGTTCGATTTGGCTCGTGGCTCTTTGATTCGCTGCTCCTCAGAAGCGGCAAGCCCACTTCCCAACCGCTCCCAAAGCCACCAAAACATCATGAGTCATTCCTGTGTGTCTCTGCAGCGCACGAGTGTTTGAAGCAGTCCGGACCACCCCCACCCTCGCGGTGACGCTGTAGTACAGAAGCCGTTGCCTGACAAACAGTACATGCAGCGAGTAAGCAAGATTATGTTTAAAAAATGCTTTTAAAAAATCGATTCTTGGACATTTTGGATCGATTCAGAATCGTAATAAATAAGAATCGCGATTCGGACGTGAATCGATTTTTTTTCCGACACCCCTAATATACAGAGCTAATTAGATGCCATTTGGCACACTAAACTACAAGAAATGGAGTACAGTACAGTGCTTGCAGTCATTGTCACCAACTTTGTGCTCCTTGATTTCTTGAGATGACAAAACCAGCTCTCAGATTGCCAAAAGCCATGACTGCCAAGTATGCACAAATTGTGTGTTGCCCAGATAGGGTGGCTTCCTGCCCAGGTCAAAATTATTATATATTGTGTGTGTGTGTGTGTGTGTGTGTGTGTGTGTGTGTGTGTGTGTGTGTGTGTGTGTGTGTGTGTGTGTGTGTGTGTGTGTGTGTGTGTGTGTGTGTGTGTGTGTGTGTGTGTGTGTGTGTGTGTGTCAAAATTATTTAGCTTCAGTTGCAGTGCTGTTTATGATACACTGGTCTATGCAATACTGGATGCGTGTGCTTTGTGGCTGTTTTTGAACATCTATTGGCTGAAATATCTCACAACACTGACACCAGCAGCACTATAGAATATGTGATCAGTGCTGCCTTAGTAAACAGCAATGACATTTGAGAAACTTAGTTACCATATTTTCTAGATTATAAGTCACTTTTTTTTTTTTTACTAGTTTTGGAGGACCCACCCACGGTTCATACTCTGGCGTGACTTATAGACTGAAAAATCACATTTACTTTATTACAGTAATTATTTCTATAGGATTTTCCCAGGAATCAAAGGATTATATAGAAAAGCCCATACAGAACATCCAAGATTTACAGGTAGAGGTCTTAAACCTCTCTGTCTAGCACTGCTTTGTCTATGACTATAGTTTGTGTTCTGCAGTCAAGGTTATGACCTGGAAATGAAATGACCCTATCTTATGTGCTGCCCCCCCCCCCTTTTTTTTTTTTTTAAAGGAGAGGTTATTACATCAGCTACTCCAGAGAGAGATAATCCAGGCAGAATTTTGGGCCACCCTGTTCTGTTTCACTTCCCTAATATTAGCCTGTGCCTTGTTCTGTTCCAGTTGGGAGGCATTGCGACAGCTGAGAAACTCACCGCTCCCATCAGTGTTGTCTTGGAAACTGTTGAGCTTATCATGGCTACATGACCCAAGGACACTCAGACTTCAGTAGTATGATCTGTGGGTTTCTCCTTGAAGGTGCTCCTTTTGATTATATGTTAGAGGGGATCAGCATATCTGTAGAGAACAACCAAAGCTGTACAGAGAGCACTCAGATGAGCTCTTGTAGTAATGCTCTTCGGTTTGCTGTATGAACTGGCAGCACAGTCGCTTTTACCTTCACAATTATATAAAGTCTGTCTGTCTCCTTCCTTTGCTTTACCCGTATAAACATAAAATCACAAAAGGGAGTTGCCTTGCTCCCTTAAATTGTCAGGCCAGTGACGTACTGGTTCCGTTTGTCCAGCTAAAGACTTTCCAAGTGGTTCTGAGAAACACTGGTTGTGCAATCTTGAAAGGAAGATTAAGCCTGCGGCTAAGAGGAGAGGAGGGGATATGAAGAGAGACACCAAGAGCAATGTGAAGGGGAAAATTGTGTCTTGTCGGGATGTAGTGATGGCAACCGCTCTTGAAAGACGACGACATCACTAAGAGGCAAACAGGGGTGGGGGTGGGGGGTAGCTGAGAAAGCAATAGATAGTATTGCCCAGGATGGAGGTGGAAAAGAAAATGAGAGGAACATGATACTATGTTAATGGATTAGGAAGAGAGAGGAAGTCAAGGCACAGAAAAGTGTGTCTCTGTTTAAAGTCAGGAGTGAGGCTTTTTAAGAGAGACTTCAAAGAGACTAGCAGCCAACATAAACTAAACTGACACACAGAGAAAAGCAGGGCCCAGAGCTGCTCTGTGGAGGGAGGAGACCTGAGGTGTCCTCTGGCATGCCTGATTAGAAACACAATCAGTGCAGAGGCATCGCTGAGAGACGATACGTGTGTTTTAGTCAGTGTGCATGTGGATAAACGTCCTGTGCTATGCAGACCTCGGTTGTCTACTCCTTTTTCGCTGTTGACGTGATCAAAAAGCATTCACTGAAACCAGCTGACATCCTCATAATATTTTGGCACATTTTTGAGCATGAATATACGCATCTCAGTGACTGAGTGTGTAGATGTCGATGTCTGTCTCCACTCGAGCGGAGTGTGTTGTGTGTTTGGCATGTGAGTTCTTTCGGTAGAGGAGGCAAGATAAGAGTTTGATGTTTTATCAGTAGGGGTGGGAAAAGAACATGATACTCACAATATCACATTATTTATTTTATGATATGAAAATTGATATATATATATATATATATATATATATATATATATATGGTGTCCCAAAAAATATACAACAATTAAAACACTCGGTTTGACCCTTAAATGCTACAAACTTAATCACTTATGTTTATGTTGAAGCCAAGCAAGATTCAGGAAAATGCCAAGATTAACCATACTACAGCGAACAAAATTATTGAGTTTTGGCATCAGACCAAGAGTGTCAAACAGGTGCAGCGACTTTATGCTAGACTGACAAAATGCAGGGCCAATATTGACATTGGTATGAAAAACTTCTACCGTTCAGCTGTCTATCCAGCCATAAATTTATTTCCTAGACATATGCTTTGACCATTTTCTTTGCTGATAAAATGTTGCATATTTTTGGGGGACACCCGAGATATATACACACCCAGATGTTCCACCAATTCTAATTTGAGGCCTCTGTGAATTGACACTTTATTGTGGTAGAGCGGATTGTGGGTTTCATTGATCCTTGGAGCTGTCGTCTGGAGCATTAGCTCCCGGTAATGCCTTCCTTGGCAAATTGGCTTGAGGTGAGGAGACGCAGTGATTTAAAAAAAAAAAAAAAAAAATACCCATGACATGTATAGAAAGGGTCATTTAATCTAATTAGGGTAACTGGGGTGAGCCATGGGGCTTGGTGGGCTGACCACACAGAAGGAGAGGGCTGGCTCTCCTTCAGAAAGTGGACAAGGGCATAAGCCAGGCTAGCTGATGCTCTGTTACTGTACTGGACTCTCAGAATGTGGAGCATCACCTCTCTGGTGGAGAAGGACCCCACACTGAGCCGGTGCAGGAGGCTTTTTGTGTCTTCTTGGTGCAGAGGTCTCCGGTGTAAGCAGATGGGTACCGGCAGGCCAGAAGGGCTGCAGCATCAGTGGCTGGTGAGGCAAAAGCTCAGGTGTAGGAGGAGTTTATGAAGAGCATGGATAATGACTTTTGGTTGGCTTCAGAGTGATTCTGGAAAGTGTCACACGTCTTAGGAAAGGGAGGCAGTTCTTAGCCCAAGCTGTTTTCAGCAAGGTTGGAGAGCAGTTTGCCTGGACTGGCGATATCGTGAGGTGGTGGAAGGAACACTTTGAGGATTTCCTCAACCCTACTAGCATGTCCTCCTTCAGCGCTCACATCAGATCTTTTTCCAGTGGACATTGGACCCCTCCAGGGCTGGTCCTGTTGGTGATTTTCATACACAGGATTTCAAAGCACAGTCGGGGATGCCGGGTGTTCAGTTTGCTGACCTCAAATTGCATCTCTGCTTTTTGAGGATAATCAATCAATCAATCAATTTTTTTTTTATATAGCGCCAAATCACAACAAACAGTTGCCCCAAGGCGCTTTATATTGTAAGGCAAGGCCATACAATAATGATGTAAAACCCCAACGGTCAAACGACCCCCTGTGAGCAAGCACTTGGCTACAGTGGGAAGGAAAAACTCCCTTTTAACAGGAAGAAACCTCCAGCAGAACCAGGCTCAGGGAGGGGCAGTCTTCTGCTGGGACTGGTTGGGGCTGAGGGAGAGAACCAGGAAAAAGACATGCTGTGGAGGGGAGCAGAGATCGATCACTAATGATTAAATGCAGAGTGGTGCATACAGAGCAAAAAGAGAAAGAAACAGTGCATCATGGGAACCCCCCAGCAGTCTACGTCTATAGCAGCATAACTAAGGGATGGTTCAGGGTCACCTGATCCAGCCCTAACTATAAGCTTTAGCAAAAAGGAAAGTTTTAAGCCTAATCTTAAAAGTAGAGAGGGTGTCTGTCTCCCTGATCTGAATTGGGAGCTGGTTCCACAGGAGAGGAGCCTGAAAGCTGAAGGCTCTGCCTCCCATTCTACTCTTACAAACCCTAGGAACTACAAGTAAGCCTGCAGTCTGAGAGCGAAGCGCTCTATTGGGGTGATATGGTACTACGAGGTCCCTAAGATAAGATGGGACCTGATTATTCAAAACCTTATAAGTAAGAAGAAGAATTTTAAATTCTATTCTAGAATTAACAGGAAGCCAATGAAGAGAGGCCAATATGGGTGAGATATGCTCTCTCCTTCTAGTCCCCGTCAGCACTCTAGCTGCAGCATTTTGAATTAACTGAAGGCTTTTTAGGGAACTTTTAGGACAACCTGATAATAATGAATTACAATAGTCCAGCCTAGAGGAAATAAATGCATGAATTAGTTTTTCAGCATCACTCTGAGACAAGACCTTTCTGATTTTAGAGATATTGCGTAAATGCAAAAAAGCAGTCCTACATATTTGTTTAATATGCGCTTTGAATGACATATCCTGATCAAAAATGACTCCAAGATTTCTCACAGTATTACTAGAGGTCAGGGTAATGCCATCCAGAGTAAGGATCTGGTTAGACACCATCTTTCTAAGATTTGTGGGGCCAGGTACAATAACTTCAGTTTTATCTGAGTTTAAAAGCAGGAAATTAGAGGTCATCCATGTCTTTATGTCTGTAAGACAATCCTGCAGTTTAGCTAATTGGTGTGTGTCCTCTGGCTTCATGGATAGATAAAGCTGGGTATCATCTGCGTAACAATGAAAATTTAAGCAATACCGTCTAATAATACTGCCTAAGGGAAGCATGTATAAAGTGAATAAAATTGGTCCTAGCACAGAACCTTGTGGAACTCCATAATTAACTTTAGTCTGTGAAGAAGATTCCCCATTTACATGAACAAATTGTAATCTATTAGACAAATATGATTCAAACCACCGCAGCGCAGTGCCTTTAATACCTATGGCATGCTCTAATCTCTGTAATAAAATTTTATGGTCAACAGTATCAAAAGCAGCACTGAGGTCTAACAGAACAAGCACAGAGATGAGTCCACTGTCCGAGGCCATAAGAAGATCATTTGTAACCTTCACTAATGCTGTTTCTGTACTATGATGAATTCTAAAACCTGACTGAAACTGTAATGCTAGAAGTACAGCACCTGTTGTATCACAGGATTTTGTTTGAATTGTTATGATATAGTCATTTGATGAACCTGCATAATCCCAATGCTCTTACTCCGTACACATTACAATGCGGCATGAATTTCTCTACAGTTGAGCAGGAACATAAATTTGTATCACATCGTGTAGTAATCTTCCAGGTATAGGCATGTGTCATACTTGGCATCCTCAGTGTTTTGAGGTACCAAAAACCATGGAGCAGGAGTAACATGCATGTCTTCATTAATTTCTCAAGCTCATTCCATAAAGGATGTTTGAACCAGTGACATTACCATTTCATTTTACAGTTGGATTCCTCCCTGTTAATGGAATTGGTGTTAATCAATGAAATAATCTTTGGTTGGGATAGAAATGTGTATTCATGGGTTATAAACATGCAAACTGTTGGCCATGTTGGAGTCCGCAAGCACCGGTCCACAAAGGTTTTTAGGGATTGGCATTCATACTGCTCAAGGGACAAAGTTATTCATTCTAAAACTATGCTCAGCTATAAAGAACCTGGGGGTGAAAATTAATTCTTGAATGCATTGCAATGCCTACATAGACGATTCTGAATAGACTTAAAAATGTCTAATTGAGTTTTATGAATGTTAATTGCAAGGGTTGGTTGGAACGCATGTGCTTCCCAACATTAACAAGCTCTTTTGAAGTTTATCTAAACCTGTGTTTCTTTTTTGAGTCAGTAATGCATTTTTTAAAGTACATTTGGTACGCGACTTTATTACCACCAGTCTGTTCTAAAGCAGACAGAGGTGATGCAGAAAGGTGGGTGTGCTATGTGTTGAAAGAGAAACGCCTCCTGCTTTTTTGGACTATGATAAATGCGACAGACCACGGAACAGAATGTTCCTAGTGATAAATTGTGGCTACTTCTGAACATAGTTTTTACTTCAATCAAAAAACAGCCAGACTACACCCCCCCCCCCCTTTTACATTTTAGAATCAGTGAATGGGAACCACATGGCTGAGCTGTTAAAGAATGTATTGGAAGTAAATTCATTATGGATCATTAACTATGGATCAAAAACTCACTGATTCATATACCTCATGTATAACTTTATTCTGTTTGTCTTGTCTCTCTTACTGCACATTTTATTTTACTTGCACACTTCATTGGCAGATTTTTTTTTTTACTGTGAATTATTCAGTGTCTAGTGTGTATTTATACATGCTGCACAGAGAGTGCAGCTCAAATCAAAGTCAAATTCCTTGTATTCTTGTAAATACTTTGCAAATAAAGGCTATTCGGTTTCTAGAAATACTTTTCTTTGAAAGGCACAGAGTAGTCGCACAGTGAGAGGAAAAAATAAATCCTGTAAAGAAAAATTATTCATCAGGATGTATCATGAATTGTTTTGAATTCGAGTCACAGCTCTCTGGATTGTAGTCAGATCATGAGGTTCCTACAGATTCAAGTGTGGGGGTGGTCTTCTTCAAATTCTGTGACCTCTCGAAATGAATTGATTAAGCTTTAATAAATTGAATAATTTGTCATAGTTTCTCTTCCATGATGCCTACTGAAACTTTGAACCAGAGTTTTTTTCCAGACTGGTTCATTACAAACAAAAACTGTAATTTAATGTTTTTGGCTTTGGATTCCACCCCAAAATTGATGTTCCTGAACCGGTTAGAACAAAAAAAAATATCTTTCCTGAACCGTTTAATAATGTTCTGTGTCAGCTGTGGGACACTGCAAACACTGTATATGCCAGACCTGTATGTGGCACTGTAACTCTCCCACGAGAAGATGATAATATAGTGTTCTGTAGCAGGCAGCAGAAGCGGGACACTGAGTGAAATAGTCATTTAAGAGAATGAGGGTCCGTGCTGATCATCTGAAAGAGACTTATTGCATTTAAAGCAAAGCAGTGTGTTGGTGTATTTTTAAAACACACGCTGTTTCTCTCAGGCTCGCAGACCAAAATAATGGACCAAGTACTAACTAGCAGCTAAAGCCACAGTCCTCACATGATCATTCAACTGTTCAAAATATTAAAACCATTCACACACTGAGTAAATATAAAGTTTTAATCTGACCCGTTGCGTCGTTTCAGTCGGATTCATCATCACAGCCTGACAATAACATATCCTTGTTTTGAAAGACGATGTCTGGGAATTACTTTAATTCCTTATTGTGGAAATTACTGAAGAAACACAGCATTTTTTTAAGTAATCCCTCATCACTGTGCTCCATTTAGGCATATGTTATCTCTAAGGAAAAAAAAAAAAAGCAAAACATAATGCCTGTAAACTCTGTTTTAAAGAAGTCCTTCCATCTTTGTCTGGTCCTGGTGTGTTTCTCAGTGTGAAACACAGGATGCCTGTGCTTTTTACCTGCTAACAGCAACCAAATAAGTGAATGACAGGAAGTGAACCTCACCGGATCATTGTAAACAGAAACCTTTTCAAGAACGAAAAAAAAAACAACTGTATTACCGGGTTACCATCATTTTAAAATGATTCTTTTCTGGAACATTAAAAAAAAAAAATCTGTTTTCATGTTCCTTTGTAGCAAAATACCAAAAGTCTCTGGTTTTTGTTCCGCGAACCGGTTCAAAGCCTTGACCCCTACTGCTTGCATGGTCATGATAAGTCAGCTATGGCATTATGGCCATGTTGCATATTTCTGTAAGCATGACCCAGCATGCAGATACCACAGTGCTGAGGATCCCAACAACTATAAAATGCCAAGGGGACGTTCATGTATCACCTGGCTGTGGCAGATAGATGACTACTTTTGGGGTGTGTGGACTGACTGGTTGTCTGCCTATGTGGTTGTCAACATTGATAGTTCTGTCTTATGGTGGACGCTGTGACATATGGCACCAGCGTATGCTGTCAGACCTGATGTCGTCCATGTACAGTGATGATTATGTTTGGATTCCCAATCCTTTCACATCTTTGCTATTGCTCTACTCAGTGAAATTTTCAGCAAACTTACAAAACAGTTTGCACTCATCACACTTAAAAGGAGAAGAAGGGCCTGAACACATATTCACCTCTTATGGAACACCAATATCCATCTCTGTACTGTGCCAGAAGCATGAGATTAATGTTTCCAACGTCACTTGTGTGAGCTAAATTGTCATCAGTGACCTACATGGAAAATAATATGGGCCTGTCAGAATCAGACCTGCAACAACAGCAGGCTCAGTTGTCCTGTTATAATGGCTTTCAGATTTTTGATATTGATGTCAATGCAAAATTTGCGTTCATTTTACTTTTGAAGACAACATTGATTCTGTGCTTTATCAAAGTTGACTCACTTTATAGCATTCTGTGGTTGTAAGTTATACATTTGTCTTTACATCCACACAGCGTTTACTCAAATAAGCTAGATTTGGAGAAGCTAGATTTTTTTGTGTTCCACAGAAAATATGGGGTTAGATTACTCACTTTATTAAAAACATACTTTTCAGTTTGACAACATACAGTATGTTCTCTTTTTCACATTCAGATATTACATGCTCTCTTTCAAAACTCTGCCCTTGTACTCAAATAGTCACTGTTCACTCAGATTTTTTTGTGTCCTTGTGCAAAACTGTACAGTAGTGTTCAGAATAATAGTAGTGCTATGTGACTAAAATGATTAATCCAGGTTTTGAGTATATTTCTTATTGTTACATGGGAAACAAGGTACCAGTAGATTCTCACAAATCCAACAAGACCAAGCATTCATGATATGCACACTCGTAAGACTATGAAATTGAGCTGTTAGTAAAAAAAAACAAGTAGAAAAGGTGGTGTTCACAGTAATAGTAGTGTGGCATTCAGTCAGTGAGTTCGTCAATTTTGTGGAACAAACAGGTGTGAATCAGGTGTCCCTTATGTAAGGATGAAACCAGCACCTGTTGAACATGCTTTTCTCTTTGAAAGCCTGAGGAAAATGGGACGTTTGAGACATTGTCCAGAAGAACAGCGTAGTTTGATTTAAAAAGTTGATTGGAGAGAGGAAAACTTAGACGCAGGTGCAAAAAACCCACCTGGAAACTGAACGTTTTTTGAATGTTTATTGAACGTTTGCATACATGGCATGAACATTGCATGTACATCATATGAACAAAGAATGCGGACAGGTAATGTTTGCATGCGAACATTGAATGAACATTATACAAATGTTCACAAACATCATATGAACAGTTGCAGCAGAACATTAAATTAACATTTGTAGAATGTTCCAGTGTGAACATTACCTGTCCTCATTCTTTGTTCATATGATGTTTGTGCAGTGTTCTTGCTTAATTAGCTACAATTTTTGTGATTGTTCCTATTGAGAACTAAAAATTAAGTAAAACAAACTTCAAAATTCAATAGGTTTTATTCCAATAGTGACTTGCAATGTATTTATGGAATTCACATATAAAATCAATAATACAGAAACTTTTGAAATCACTTAATTGATAACAGATTAAATGATGGAATTCATCTTGACAGAATGAACATCATTGCTCAAAAATAAAAAACACAAAATGAAGAATTTTCAACTTCATTTACAAAAGATTTCTTTCATGGTATACCACATGCCCCACTTCAAAAAATGTTCAGGCAAAATAAGAATAAATCTTCTAGAAATAATAATGAACCCTAAATAATTGCATCTATTGGCCTACATACAACTGAGCAAAAATAAATTCAACTTAAACATAAATCTCCGCTTGAAACAAAAACTACAATCTTTTAGACATCTCCATACAATTAATAATACATCATCATATTTAAGAGGAAAACTGTGGACAGTTTTAACACAAACACATTACTATCGATAAATTCCCTGAGAAAAGTCCTATGAAAAATATTGTATGTTTTTAATCCCATAGATTTGAAGACTCAGTATGACATTAGTCAGATACGACAATGCAATTGAACACACACATCATTTTTAAGAGCTAAACTGAACAGTTTAACACAAACATATTACAATCAATAAATTTCCTGAGGAAATTCGCATGACAAAACACTAAGTTTTTAATCACATATAAGTATGACAGTCAGATACGACAATATAATTGAACACATAATTTTAAAAACTTTATTCTATATGTGTTTTATTTTTGTGAATTTGTTTTTAATGTTAAGCACTTTGGACAGCAGTTGGGGCTGTAAAGCGCTTTATAAATAAATGTTGATTGATTGATTGAAAGCAAAACTGAACAGTTTTAACACAAACACATTACAATCAAATTTCCTGAGGAAATTCATATGATGGAAAAAAATATATCATACAAAAATAATACAAAATTATTATTTTAAATTGTTTGGTCCCCAGAGATAAAGTTTCTCCGGAAGTAAAATTAAATGTTATCAAAAATATTCCATGTACAATGCAAATTAAATGCATGCTGCTAATCTGCCCATAAGCTTTGATATTATAAAATATAAACACAATGCTAAAATACCCTCAGCCGTATGAGCATTGCCTTCTCAATACTTGCCAGTTGTTTAATTGGTATCCCAGTGCAAAGTATATATATATATATATATATATATATATATATACATACACACACACACACACACACACACACACACACACACACGAGGTCTGTTAGAAAAGTATCCGAACTTTTTATTTTTTTTCCAAAAACCTGATGGATTTGAATCACGTGTGCTTGCATGAGCCAACCTTGAACCTTCGTGTGCATGCTTGATTTTTTTCACGCCTGTCAGTTGCGTCATTTGCTGGTAAGCAGCCTTTGTGTGAGGATGGGTTTAGTCTCTCGTCGTTTTTTCTTTGCAAGGAAATGGCGGAACAACTGGAGCAGCACGACTGCATCAAATTTTGCAAGAAACTGGGCGACAGCCAGGTGGAAACCACTCGGATTATTCAGACGGCTTTCGGTGACGATCCTATGGGCATCACACAGATTAAGGAGTGCTACAACCGGTTTAAAGACGGCCGCGCAATGGTGGAGATCGCGCCGTGCTCCGGGCGGCCATCAACATGCTGAAATGACCAGATCATTTCCAAAGTGAACGCTGTGATGATGTGGGACCGTCGTGTGACTATCCGAGAAATTGCGTGTGACAGAACATTTTGCCATGAAAAGAGTTGCAGTGAAATTCATCGGCACGAAGCTGATGGCGCAGCAAAAGCGCCTTCGTGTTGAAGCCTCACAGGACATGTTGTGACATGCTCACCTCGTCCACAATTTCTCAGATAGTCACACAACTGAAAAGCCACCGAAAGGCGTCTGAATCTTCCGAATGGTGCAAGAGCTGGGCATGGATAGAGGAATAACCAGAATGGCAAAGGCTCACCCATTGATCAGCTCCAAGATGATCAAAGACAGCCTGGAGTTACCTGTAAGTGCTGTGACAGTTAGAAGACGCCTGTGTGAAGCTAATTTATTTGCAAGAATCCCCCGCAAAGTCCCTCTGTTAAATAAAAGACGTGCAGAAGAGGTTACAATTTGCCAAAGAACACCTCAACTGGCCTAAAGAGAAATGGAGGAATATTTTGTGGACTGATGAGAGTAAAATTGTTCTTTTTGGGTCCAAGGGCCGCAGGCAGTTTGTGAGACGACCCCCAAACTCTGAATTCAAGCCACAGTTCACAGTGAAGTCAGTGAAGCATGGTGGTGCAAGCATCATGATATGGGCATGTTTCTCCTACTATGGTGTTGGGCCTATATCTCGCATACCAGGTATCATGGATCAGTTTGGATATGTCAGAATACTTGAAGAGGTCATGTTGCCTTATACTGAAGAGGACATGCCCTTGAAATGGGTGTTTCAACAAGACAATGACCCCAAGCACACTAGTAACTGAGCAAAATCTTGGTTCCAGACCAACAAAATTAATGCCTCACAGATGTGAAGAAATCATGAAAAACTGTGGTTATATAACTAAATACTAGTTTAGTGATTCACAGGATTGCTATAAAAGCAGTTTGAACATAATAGTTATGAGTTTGTAGCGTCAACAGTAGGTGTTACTGTTATTGTGAACACCCCCTTTTCTACTTTTTTTTTTTTTTTTACTAATAGCCCAATTTCATACCCTTAAGAGTGTGCATATCATGAATGCTTGGTCTTGTTGGATTTGTGAGAATCTACTGGTACCTTGTTTCCCATGTAACAATAAGAAATATACTCAAAACCTGGATTAATCTTTTTAGTCACATAGCACTACTATTATTCTGAACACTACTGTATGTCTGCACCACAGGTCAACCTATATGGCCTTTTTTATAGACCAATACCGGTCATTAGTCATGTTGGAGGCTGATAACCTATATGCAAAACAAATATTTCCCTGCAGATTAAAAAAATGTCAAAGGTGTTAAAATTTTGATTAAAAAATGAATACAGAACTTTATTTAAATGTTTTATAGCATATGTTCAATTCACAGAACCTTTTGACATGACCTTCACACAAAAAGTGCAAGGAGCTAAGTAATATTATCAAGTTGAAATGAACGAACAAACAAATAATTCAGTACAGCTGGCACAGCTGCAGTGTGCACACTGTTCACTTTTTCTATGCCAGGCTGTGGGACAGTAGCCTTCAGCGTTGATTGACAGAACTTGTGACATCTAACAAATCAAGTATTGAGCATTGCTGTGGGTGGGACTATGCTACAAACCAGAAAGCAGTGATACATATTTTAAAAAGGTGGTATGAAATAAGGGGGCATTTGCTCCATATCATGGGCCTATGCCAGAGACTCCCCCACTCCCACAATGTACAAACTGATCATCCCTGCATTGAAAGGTACTGTTCATCTGCATGCCTGCACAGCCCCATTCCACTATATTTATTTGACCGTAAACATAGTTTTGCTCATTTGTCTACTTGACTCTTTTACTTCTTACATAAGTATTTTTTCCTTTTCTTTTTATTGTTGTATATGCACATATTCCTTCTTACATAAGTATCTTTCCTTTTCTTTTATTGTTGTTCATGCACCAGTGACACCAGATCCAATTCCTTGTATGTGAGAACGTACTTGGTGATAGATTAGATTCTGATTCTCAAACATCAGTAGACGTATGTGAAACAGAATCAGTTAAAGTAATTCAAGATTTGTAATGCTTTGGAATCTACTCTAAGAGTCACAACTTCAGGCAATTTAAGTTAAATATGATGCAAATTCCATATTTCATTTTTTGTTATTTTGTTATGCATATGTCATAAATGATATTTTAAATGTTAAAAACACATTAATATTGGATTGATATAACATTCACTCCCTTCTTCAAAACTTACACACAATAGCTTTAATCTTGTGTGCATCAGGCAGAGTTTTTCTGTCATCTGATTTCTGTTTGTTTTTGTTTTTTGTTTTTTTCCAAAATTTTTGAGTTTGACATCTCTTGTCATTTGCTTTGGATGACTTTTTTTCATTAAACAATATAACCCCTTTAATGATTCTTATTTGAAGAAAAGCTGAACCTGGACTGATTTTATTAACAAACCTACTCTTTAAAGGATAAAACCTGGATGAAAAACTTTCTCAATCATTCATTTTTTTTACACACTTTTCTGTTTCACAAATGTGAGGGTGTGCGCTGAAGATGGATAGGATCACTGAAGATTAAGTTGTTGTCAGTGTTATGTAGCATTTTTCTCTACCTTCAGTTTCAATTGAATTGAAATGAAAACCATAAAAAACTAAAAATATAATTGAAACCTTCCTCTTTCACTCCCCCTTTCTTTGCGCACTTCCATGAACCTGTGCACAGTTTACGAGTTTACTCTCTGGCATGGTAGATTGTGTACCCATGTATGGATCAGTAGGGCAGCACAGTCTCGTTTTAACTCCTGCGTGATATTGCGGGATTTGACCAGCTGGCACAAACACAGACGCCCGGGTGTTGGTGTCTCCCCACAAACAGCATCTTTTCTAAGGGAAAAATGGTATACTGTTTTGTTTTCGGCTGCAATCACCGAAGCAGTTGTAAGAAGTTCAGTTTTTTTCAGTTCCCAGTGGAGAATGGAAGATGAGGCAAATGGGAGAGGTATGTCAGTAAGTCTTAGCCTACACAGCTAACCAGAGTAGCTGCATTCTTTCGCGTGCACATCCACCTCGAAACATTTGAGCTCCGGGTCATAAAAAACCACAACACAGCACCATCACCTTTTCTTCGCATTATCACTTTGTTTATGTGTAATTTGCCAAAAAACTCAGAGAATGTGCTGTGTTTCTGATGGGGACTGTTCCTGGATGTAGAAAAATTGCATCATATGCATCATATTTTACCCCTTTAGCGTTCACCCTCAAACGAAACCACACTGCTCAATTCGTGCAAGTGTCAAGGCACCTTAAGCATGAATGTCCACCGCCACTGTCAGCATGGGGAGCATTTACTGCCTATTCATCCAAAACACGTACGAGGAGCGGCTCTCACACGTTATTCCACAGGGCACTGTTCTACTACGATCGCATTGCAAAGGAATGAATGAATGCATGAAATGGGGGGGAAAATGGTCAATGGACTGCATTTATATAGCACTTTTCCATCTATATCAGAAGCTGCCTCAAGTTCACACATTCACACACACACACACACACACACACACACACACACACACACACACACACACACACACACACACACACACACACACCTATGTCAGTAACTTGGGGAGTAACACTGAGAGTAACTTGGGGATTAAGGACCTAGTGATTTTCTGACCAGGCAGAAGTTTGAACCAAAAATCCTCTGGTCTCAAGCTCACTGCTTTAACCACTAGACCACCACTATTAGTAAAGAAACTAAACTATAAAGGATCTAGTAAGACTCAAAACGATGAATTGATTATCAAGGTAGTTATTTTAATAAGGGACTGAATAATTGACATTTCTTGCACAATGTTTTCACTGCACTTTGTTCTTAATGAAAGCAAATGTTTTGAATGGGAAAATCTCTGGGAATAAACCTGTTTGTGATTTTGAATGTGTAGATGTAGCACATGGCTTTATCCTTGTTGAGCTCATAAGCTGCACAGCAACATTTGAGTGAGAAACAAAGTTTGAGAGGACATTTTCTGCTGTGCAAAACACTTTGTGGCTCTCAAATCCTATCAAGTGGAATTTAGAATTGCTGCTCTGCAGTTCTCATTCTCTTTGGCTGCTAAGCTAAGTTAGCAATACCCAAACACCCCCCCCAAGGGAAAAAAAAAAACGCATGAGCGAAATCACCATGGCTAAATTAATTTTCTCCCTTCTGCTCCTACTTCTGCAATGAGAGAGAGAGAGAGGTGGATGTGTCTGTCTTACTGCTTGCTTCTGAAAAACGATTACTATCACAGCACCGCTTTCTTCTGTGTGTATGTGTGCATGTTTGACTGCAATTTAACAAAGAAAATTGGCATGTTACAACTGTCTGGATTGACTTGTGCAGTGTAAAGTTATGTGAGAACTTGAATATAGCAGGTTTGTGTTTTACTGCTTTTGATTCTACAGTGCTTAATGTGTATCGAGTCTGTGACGCATATGTCAGCGTTAGGTGTACTAATACAGGTGCGAGATACAAGCCATTCTGTTAACCAATTGCAAGTGTGTACTCAAATTAACTGCTTTTCCTTTGGAGTGGTTTGAGGCAGAACTCCAGCAGTACACACTTTTGTTGAGCACCCCCTCGCACTGCTGTAACTGCTTGGAGAGGCACTGATAAGCAGCCTGCAGATAAGACTGGACAGACAGACAGGCAGAAGGACAGATGGATGGGTTGAATAGCTGATCATGCTCAGAGCTGTGGGAACGGTGCTGTTGTGGTGATGGGGGGGGGGGGGGGGGGGAGATATGACGGGAAAAAAATAGTGCTCTCCTCTGCAGAGCATTGGTAAAGCCTGTGATTGTCTCTGGAGCTCTGGGGTCATGGTCAGAGCTTTAATATTTCTCCATGTGTTCTCTGTCTTTATTGCTTTGAATCTCATCATTTTGTTTCGTCACTATTTCAGAATGCGAAGATTCGCCTACTGCAAGGTGGTTTTGGCCACATCTTTGGTGTGGGTAATGTTGGACATGTTCATTCTACTCTACTTCAGCGAGTGCAATAAGTGTGATGACAAGAAGGAGAGAGGGCTCCCTGGGAGAGACGGTGAGTGGATATTTACACACACACGCTCACACGCAAATTGACCTGGCCTTCCTTTAGAGCGCTCTCTCTCTCTGTGTGTGTGTGTGTGTGTGTGTGTGTGTGTGTGTGTGTGTGTGTGTGTGTGTGTGTGTGTGTGTGTGTGTGTGTGTGTGTGTGTGTGTGTGTGTGTGTGTGTGTGTGTGTGTGTGTGTGTGTGTGTGTGTGTGTGTACTGCAGATGCTCTGAGCAGACCACGAGATGGGCCTGGTGAGGGAGGAAAGCCAGTGGTGATCCCAAAGGAAAACCAAGAGAAGATGAAGGAGATGTTCAAGATCAACCAGTTCAACCTCATGGCCTCTGAGATGATTGCACTCAATCGCTCGCTGCCTGATGTCCGGCTGGAAGGGTAAGAAGCCATCTTGTAGCCAGTGTGCATTCTTCCTCTCAGTTGTTCCCTTATAACATTTTTCTTAAAGTATCTGTCAGATGATACTTAAGTAACATAAGTAACTGTTGTGTAGGAGATGGACTGACTGTATTTCAGGGTTGTTTGGTACATGTATTTACAGTCAGTCATTAAGAATGGTTGTCTGAAGAGTTTCAGACAACCAAGTCGCATCAGAATATTACTCACGTCTGTCCAGAACTGCGGCATGAAGAGTAAAAATCACATGCAAGTTGCATTGGTTTATTAAGTTGCATTTATTTTTGGAACATGGTTTTACTGCTTTATGTAACAAGAAGTTAAATGAACTTAACCGGCACACTTTATTTATAATGCAAAAACTGCATCAGCGAGCTGAAGCTAATGGGCTAATTAATGTTATTGTACGAGGAACCTTCATTATTTTTCACTCTAACATTCAAGCATTTGGCAGTACCAGTGGCTTCAGACAGGTTGAGAGTGACAGGCACACATCCAGCAGATACAATGCAAGATTATTTTAAGTAGCTGGAATGTGACTTCCCATCCCCTTTCACTCCTCTTTTTACTTGAGTATGGGAACATGCATAGATCTACAATGAAGGTTTTTTATAGCGATAGACAGACTTGACAGTGAGGAGATTGACAGACAGACACACCTGCACACTGAAGAGGCAGGAAAGAAAGAGGACATTGATCCGTGAAATGGGTTTTAGTCTTTGAGCGAGAGTTGATTACTAGGTGTGTTTTCACTCAGCCCTCTCCCCGTCTATCTGCTTTTCCAATTAGGAGATAAGACGGAGTCAATATCATGCTACTAAAGGTGTTGCTGTGTGTTTATGCACATCGTGTGTGGCTTGGTTGCTTTTGTGTGTTGCATTAACGTGTATGAACTGGTAGGTTTAGGAAATTTTGGTCAATTATTTCACCCTAGTGAAGGCCCTTTTTTCTTTTCTTTATTATTATTTTTTTTTGTTTGTTTTGCTTAAATATGGAGTGGAAACTCAATGATGGCTTTGTTTCCATTAATGTCACTAGTCTAGGCTTCAAATGGAAAGAATAGGGGAGGACAAGTCAGTCCGCCATTGCAGTTAAGGCTATGTTTGTATGTATGTTTGTGTCAGTGCTTAGTTATAAAGTCATTTTCCATGACCACACCTTTCATAAAACCTGAAATCTCCTCTTTTTTTCAGACTCTGACAGCAACAGTTTTTATGGGCGTGCATATGTTGTGTGTGTGATGTGAGAGAAGCTGTTTAATTAGAACCACTCTATTCACCTTCTGTGACTGTTTCCCCACAATGCTCTGGCAGGAGCTGCAGACTGTAACTCATTACCCTGCTTTTGAGCTTGCCAAATGTTGCTGCACCACCCAAAATGCTTGGACATATGATAATACCCACCATTTGTCAGTTTATACACCGCAGTCCAAGCATAGTTTGGAGAGATGTTGTTATAACCTGTGGCATGCCTGTCTGTTCATACATCATTATCCACTGACACTGCCACATGGTCTTGAAGAAGGTCAGCTTGTTCTCATATACATGCCTTTAGATAATCTAGGACTTCATAAATAGGTCAAGGTCAGTCTCCTTTTTGTGAGTTCAAAGGTCGCATACTGATAGTAAAATGGCATCTTTAAAAAAATGTAATTGGGTTTTTCATGTTGCTCATGTTTAAACAATGTGAATAATATTCTTTAAACAAAATAAAAAATCTGTTTAATCTCTTTTTTTTTTAAACCACTCAAGGTATGTATCGTAGGTAAATTATGGTACCAGTGAATCTTAAGATCTCATCTGGGTTTGACATGGTTCATGACTTTGAACCATGTCAAAGGTTTATTTACAGATGTGAGTAAATTGGGCCATACAGTACAGCACATTCATTTTTGTTTTTTGGGCTTTTTAATAAACTCTGTTATAGTGCCCATGCGCATGACGTCAGTAAGGACTATGGCAAGGTGACATTTGACACCAGTGTCCTTGACCTTCACCCAATTATTGACCTTGTCAGGACAGTTCTGATCCACCACCACTGAGTAAATACCACATTTAATCCAAAACTGGTTGAAATCAAATTTCTTGACATTTTCCAAAATAAAATTTGAAGGGTAGTTTTGGCGTCAACCTTCATTGACATACGAAGTTTGGTAGAAATCAGCAAAAAGACCTGGCACAAGTAGACCAACATGTAGACAGGCACACAAGACCTTGGTCCCAATGATTGACCTTTAATAGATTTGATCTTGCTGGGCAGTTCCAGAATCCACATCCACGTTTGCCAAGTTTGGTGCAAATTGGACTGAGAAGACTGAGGGGGGAAAAAAACAACAAAAAAAAACAAAACCAAACCGTTTAATGACAGTTCGAGGCTTGACCTTCAACTACATACCAAGTTTGGAAATTGGGCCAAGGACATGGGAGAAGTAGGGTAACAAACTATAGCCTGATGAAATGGCAGTTTTTACTGTTGTATTTCAAAACCACGTGAGAGTACTTGGTGTGGTGGCAAGATGGGAATCTATAGACATGTTGGAACACATAAATACAGTAGTGTTCAGAATAATAGTATTGCTATGTGACTAAAAAGATTAATCCAGGTTTTGAGTATACTTCTTATTGTTACATGGGAAATAAGGTACCAGTAGATTCAGTAGATTCTCACAAATCCAACAAGACTAAGCATTCATGGTATGCACACTCTTAAGGCTATGAAATTGGGCTATTAGTAAAAAAAAAAAAGTAGTAAAGGGGGTGTTCACAATAATAGTAGTGTGGCATTCAGTCAGTGAGTTTGTCAGTTTTGTGGAACAAACAGGTGTGAATCAGGTGTCCCCTATTTAAGGATGAAACCAGCACCTGTTGAACATGCTTTTCTCTTTGAAAGCGTGAGGAAAATGGGACGTTCAAGGCATTGTTCTGAAGAACAGCGTAGTTTGATTAAAAAGTTGATTGGAGAGGGGAAAACTTATACGCAGGTGCAAAAATTATAGGCTGTTCATCTACAATGATCTCCAATGCTTTAAAATGGACAAAAACAAACAGACGCGTGGAAGAAAACAGAAAACAACCATCAAAATGGATAGAAGAATAACCAGAATGGCAAAGGCTCACCCATTGATCAGCTCCAGGATGATCAATGACAGTCTGGAGTTACCTGTAAGTGCTGTGACAGTTAGAAGACACCTGTGTGAAGCTAATTTATTTGCAAGAATCCCCCACAAAGTCCCTCTGTTAAATAAAAGACATGTGCAGAAGAGGTTACAATTTGCCAAAGAACACATCAACTGGCCTAAAGAGAAATGGAGGAATATTTTGTGGACTGATGAGAGTAAAATTGTTTTTTTTGGGTCCAAGGGCTGCAGACAGTTTGTGAGACGTTCCCCAAACTCTGAATTCAAGCTACAGTTCACAATGAAGACAGTGAAGCATGGTGGTGCAAGCATCATGATATGGGCATATTTCTCCTACTATGGTGTTGGGCCTATATATCGCATACCAGGTATCATGGATCAGTTTGGATATGTCAAAATACTTGAAGAGGTCATGTTGCCTTATGCTGAAGAGGACATGGCCTTGAAATGGGTGTTTCAACAAGACAATGACCCCAAGCACACTAGTAAACGAGCAAAATCTTGGTTCCAAACCAACAAACTTAATGCCTCGCAGATGTGAAGAAATCATGAAAAACTGTGGTTATACAACTAAATACTAGTTTAGTGATTCACAGGATTGCTAAAAAAGCAGTTTGAACATAATAGTTTTGAGTTTGTAGCATCAACAGCAGATGCTACTGTTATTGTGAACACCCCCTTTTCTACTTTTTTTACTAATAGCCCAATTTCATAGCCTTAAGAGTAGGACTGCAACAAACGATTATTTGGATCATCGATTAATCTGATGGGTTTTCGACTTGATTAATCGGATTAGCGAGGAATTTTTTAAAAATGTGCCAGGGAAACAATTTTTCTCTCCTTCCATCACTTTATTCAACAACAGAACATTATTTGAAAACTTAAAATACTTGAAAATCAACACAGGGCTGTACGCTTAGCTTTTTCACTAGGAGCACAGGTGCTCCTAAATGAAAAAATTTAGGAGCACTGTAAAATTTCTTGATACAATTTTATTATTAACGCAAAGACACATACGAGGGCTGTCCATAAAGTATAGGTCCTTTTTATTTTTTTCAAAAACTATATGGATTTCATTCATATGTTTTTACGTCAGACATGCTTGCACCCTCGTGCGCATGCGTGAGTTTTTCCATGCCTGTCGGTGACGTCATTCGCCTGTGAGCACTCCTTGTGGGAGGAGTCGTCCAGCCCCTCGTCGGAATTCCTTTGTCTGAGAAGTTGCTGAGAGACTGGCGCTTTGTTTGATCAAAATTTTTTCTAAACCTGTGAGACACATCGAAGTGGACATGGTTCGAAAAATTAAGCTGGTTTTCAGTGAAAATTTTAACAGCTGATGAGAGATTTTGAGGTGATTCTGTCGCTTTAAGGACTTTTCACGGTGCGAGACGTCGCGCTGCGCTCTCAGGCAGCGTCATCAGCCTGTTTCAAGCTTAAAACCTCCACATTTCAGGCTCTATTGATCCAGGACGTCGTGAGAGAACAGAGAAGTTTCAGAAGAAGTCGGTTTCAGCATTTTATCCGTATATTCCACTGTTAAAGGAGATTTTTTTAATGAAAGACGTGCGGACAGGTCCGCGCGTCAGGACGCAGCCGACGCGGCGCGGCGGCACAGGAAAAACACCTCCGTGTTGATAACCATTTGTAAAATCCAGGCGGCTTTTGATGGCTTTCAGTGGAGTGAGTATATGAGAAATTGTTTATCAGCTGGACATGTTCCAACTTGTCCTCAAGGCTTCCAACAGAGGTGTTTTTCCTGTGGCGGAGCGTCGCGGCGGCTGCGAGCCGACGCTGCAATCCGCCTGCACGTCTTTCATTAAAAAAATCTCCTTTAACAGTGGAATATCCGGATAAAATGCTGAAACCGACTTCTTCTGAAACTTCTCTGTTCTCTCACGACGTCCTGGATCAATAAAGCCTGAAATGTGGAGGTTTTAAGCTTGAAACAGGCTGATGACGCCGCCTGAGAGCGCTGCGCGACGTCTCGCACCGTGAAAAGTCCTTAAAGCGACAGAATCACCTCAAAATCTCTCATCAGCTGTTAAAATTTTCACTGAAGACCAGCTTAATTTTTCGAACCATGTCCACTTCGATGTGTCTCACAGGTTTAGAAAAAATTTTGATCAAACAAAGCGCCAGTCTCTCAGCAACTTCTCAGACAAAGGAATTCCGACGAGGGGCTGGACGACTCCTCCCACAAGGAGTGCTCACAGGCGAATGACGTCACCGACAGGCGTGGAAAAACTCACGCATGCGCACGAGGGTTCAAGCATGTCTGACGTAAAAACATATGAATGAAATCCATATAGTTTTAGAAAAAAATAAAAAGGACCTATACTTTACGGACAGCCCTCGTACTGTACAGAGTACCTTTTCCACACACACATGCACATTTTATATGATTCTATTGTATTTATTTCATTGTTTTTTACTTCCTTTTCTATCGTTATTTCATCATTGCTTTTGTCCATTTCATTACTTTTTGCTGTGTATTTCTTGTAAATTTTTAAACCCTCACACACACATAACATCCCGGTCCCACTTTTTATACTCAGGTCACCTGCTATGCTTAGCTACATTCAACCAACTGTCCACAGCAGGATGTGGATCAAAGTCCTCTAAAGCTGGCCCCTCCAGGGTGATCCTCATGAGGTCTTCAGTGGTGGAGACCGCTAGGTTGCTTCTTTTGGTGCTCTTCAGCGTTATTTTTTACAATTATTATAGACGTTTTAAAGCTGTAAAACCCCTCACTACACACTTTATACACTTTTCTCAATCAGGCATGAACATTTTCTCACTTTTCTCTCGTGTGTAAACACTCTCAATGTTCAAACCTGAGTAGAAAAATAAGACCAACCTGTTTTCAGGCCCAAACATTTGTTTGAGAAATAAAAATAGAACGTTTTCCTATAAATAATTATGATGGCTTTTAGAAGTAACGAATTTAATTTTAACGATCAACGTACGAGGTTGGACACATAAGAAAGTTCGTCTGATCGCGCTGTCACGTCTTTTTCCACTGACTCACACCTCACTGCAGGTGTCTTTTTCTGAGTGTAGAACACATATATGGGTAGTTGTTGGTGCTCTTTTTTTCTTCTGGGCAAGAAGATTCTTCTAAACAGACACGCAGAACACAATGCGCGTGCTCTCCCTTCGCGGTGTCACAACCGGCTGGTTGATGAGGCAGCGGAACACAATGCACTGTAAAAAAAAAAGCATGCAAAATTGGACTAAAAAAACATCCGCGAAACAGCGAGTCCGCGAAAGGTGAACCGCGTTAAAGCGAGGGACCACTGTATTTATTTTAGGAGCAAAATGCGAATGAAAGGGTTGAAATACATTCTCGCACACGTGCGCCCGTTTTATTTTTTTTCCTCGCACAGTCAAATTTTAGGCACAATATGCGAGCAAAACGCTCGCACTGTACAGCCCTGCAACAAATTGTCAAATGTTCCTTGGCTGTTGAAATATAAAATAATAAAGAATAAAACAGTTTATAATAAAGAACAAAAATAATTATTTCAAATGGCATTGCTTTATCAAAGGGCTGAGTTGCCATAAAACAACATTGAAACATATGTTATAAAATATATGGTGAAAAAAGAGGTATTTTTATTGCTGCAAATGAGCAATTAGCATAACCAGTTAACCATAAAACCTAAATCAAAAACTGTAGCTTGACTCATTATATGTTCAACATTCTCTGTATAACTTGTAAACTATGTGCTCATTTCACAGTGACACGTGACTCATCCCACATATCCCCCCCGCCCGAGGGAACGAGAGACTCTTCACTCTCACACCGTATTTGAGCAAACTTTGGAAACATGAAGACTTTCAACTGTAAAATAAAGCCTATAAATGAATTTCTGGAGCTATACAAGCCCAAGGAGCTGTGAAGACTTTGACAGAGTTTTTTTTTTTTTTTTTTTTTCTTTTCTCCGCTGCAGCGCTGCTCGGCTCCCTGTCTGCAGGGCGGCCAGTGCAGCACAAACAGCCTGGCTGGATTTTACGACTGCTAAAACAAAAACAAACATTTGTTAACTTGCCCAGACACTGAGCTCTCCCCTTCCTCATTGATGACTCCGATATGCTTTCGTTTGAGATGCTGCATCATTACCGTCGTACTCCCGTGCCATGCGAGGTCCGACTTGCAAATGTTGGAGTTAACAAACGTCTTTGCGTTGTTTAACGTAAAGTGCTCCCACACTTTTGAAGTCTTGATTTTCTTCTGTCTACTTGTTTCTGCCATATTCTAAGTGTGTAGTTCTTCTACAAAACAGTGTCTGATCTGCTCTGTGCACTGGTCATTACTGGCGTCAGAAGCGGCCAGCAGCTTCTGGCGCCATAATCGCTCGATACAACGCATCGATGACGCAATGTGTTGCCAACGCCTGTTGTAATCGAATTTTATCGATTCATTGTTGCAGCCCTACTTAAGAGTGTGCATATCATGAATGCCTGGTCTTGTTGGATTTGTGAGAATCTACTGAATCTACTGGTACTTTGTTTCCCATGTAACAATAAGAAATATACTCAAAACCTGGATTAATCTTTTTAGTCACATAGCACTACTATTATTCTGAACACTACTGTACAGCACATGCTACCCCTTGTCCAGAAAGGTAAATATAAGATGTCAAGAATATATGAATACATCTGATACAGTTGAAAGTGGTCTTTAAAGTTCATCTCACCAATGCTAAATTGGCAGATATATATCTTGATGCGGACCCCTCTTCTCCTCGCTGTAAGGTTCAACCAGCAGATCACATGCATATGTTCTGGTCCTGTCCAGCACTTTCCATGTTTTGGTCAAACATTTTTGAGGCATATTCAAAAGTTTTTGGAAAAAAAGATTTGCCCTAATCCTATCAGTACTATATTTGTAGTTTTTCCATCTACCTGCCATGTACCACTTCATGCACATGATGTGATTGCTTTCACCACCCTCATTGTGAGAAGATGCATCCTGTTTGATTGGAAACGGCAATCACCACCTAGTTTTACAAGATGGATTAGATAGACAATGTATTTCTTGAAACTAGAAAAAATAAGGTTTAATGAAAGAGTTCTAGACAGAAATTCTTTGAGGTTTGGACTCCATTTTTGAACCATTTTGGAGAACTACAAATACCCCTTGATGACTGATTAATGATTTATTACTAGTCCCCCTTTTTTCTTCTTTTCTTCCTTTCTGCTCTGTTTGTATTTGTTTTTGTTATGATTATCACTGATGGTATTACTGCTCTTATTATCATCATCATCATTATTATTATTATTATTATTATTATTATTATTTTATATTTGGTGAAAAAAATAATATATGAAATTATGTGTCCTAAAGCCAAACAGCTAACAAAATAATTGCTGATAGTTGTGGCCCCATTTACACTGGTATTAAAATGTCTAAATATTTTATCCAAATTATGTCTGGACATGATTTTACCCTGATTACAGTTTTCATGCTATTTATTTCGGTCTCTAATGACCACATTGAAATCCAGCTGAGATCTGAGCTCATGTCACACCTCCTGTGGTTTGTGTGGTTAAAAAGAAAATATTACTGTAACAAGATACCAAGATTGTAGCCATCCAAAGCTGTGCTTTTTGTTTTCTTATTTTTCAAAGCAGGGAAAGGAGCCATCTTCAACAGCTGGCATGCCAGACAGGAAGGCAAAAGAGAATGCTTATTTATGCAGCTGCTTTATTTAGGGCAATCTAGATGTCAAGACTGATATGAGAGGATGTGGACTGTCACAAACCTATAGGAGATGTCAGACTTTTGATTTATTTGCAGAAGACAGCACTCAGTGTTATACAGAAGAGATGCGCACTTTCTCACAGCTGTACAGCTGGACAAGAGGAGCACATTGGCCATTTGGTACCACCTTTGTACTTGTATGTGGATTGGCAGTGCATTTATATTTACAGTGGTGTTCATTGTGGTCACTATATGTACCTCCAGAGATAGTTTGGCCAATTATCCGCCTTGGGTCTTTGATGGCAACCACCCGGGCAGACAAATAATCTTTCTGCACCTCTTGAAAGTAACCATTAAATGGACTGCATTTATATAGCGCTTTTCTATCTGTATCAGACTTTCAAAGTGCTTTACAATAATGCTTCACATTCACCCCGATGTCAGGGTGCTGCCATACAAGGCACTTACTACACACCAGGAGAAACTAGGGATTAAGGGCCTTGCCCAAGGGCCCTTAGTGATTTTTCCAGTCAGGCTGGAATGTGAACCAAGGATCCTCTGGTCTCAACCATTCATCTATTGCGGACAGGTGAAGTGACACTGTAGCACAAGTGTGATGGATTGTGCACAGAGAAACATGGCACATGGACAAAATGTCAAAGCTGATGCTCTTTCACAATCCAAGTGATACTTCTCATCCGAGGCTCCCAAAGTAACTGCTTGTTTAGCACAAAGTCATTCCAGTGATACCCAAAGATCTCATGAAATTACCTAGTGCCAAAGACATCCAGTCATTGCCTTAGGTCACTGGTTAACATCCAAGTTACACAACCCTACGGTACGACTGGAAACACCAGGACCTTTGTTCTGCTGCAAAGAACTCTGCATTGCCAAGCACCTCTGTCCAGTGACGTCATGTCTCTTCCCATGATTCTCTTGATCTCCAAGGCCGAGGATCCATACACATGAATGTCACTGCCGAGATAAATGAACGTCCCAACAATTTCTAGGCTTTCATTGCATACAGATACATTTCTAATGGCTGAGTCAAGGAAGTCATTGAAGGTCTGGATCTTATGTTTGATCCAAGATAAAGACAAATCTCGACACTAGGTTCCTCACAGCTTGTCAAGTGCTGGAATCAGAGTATCTATTGATTCACATGAAGCCGTGATTGGGGCTGCAACAGGCAAATGTGCACCATTCCCAGTTTCTCTAGTCTCATCCACAGAAGCCTATAATTTTTTTCAGAGCTGTCATGGGTGTCTTGTTGGCTTCACTCACTCATCTCCTTCCAGTATGGTCACTCAGTTTTTGAGAAGTGTCTACTTGGTACAGATTTACCATACAAACCCATGCTGTTTTCATTTCTTAGTTATTGATCACATATTCAGTGATTTGGAAATATTCATGTATCTATCCCCTGACTTGTCTCAAGAAAACTTGCTGTACATGTGATAATTTACTCCTTATATTTATAATGAATGCCCAATCGTAACTTTCATTGCATGTATTGCAACCCTTAAATGCAGGAATGGATGTACATTTAACAACTGAAATGAGTTGACCACACAAGACATGAAATGTTTCTGGTATACTTTGTGCAACGGCAGACAGTATAGCTGAAGTAAATCTAAAGATCACTGCATTTTGCATTTTCCGTATTGTCCCAGTTTTTTTTTCTGATTTGGGGTTGTAAAGTGTGTGTGTGTGTGTGTGTGTGTGTGTGTGTGTGTGTGTGTGTGTGTGTGTGTGTGTGTGTGTGTGTGTGTGTGTGTGTCCCTTTTTGGCGTGATCACCTGTCCCTGTAAATGTATCTGCATGGCAGTGAAAAATCTTGTTTTTATAATTCATGCTTTACTTTGTAACAGTGTTGCAAAAAAAATTTGAATCATTCATGATTTTTCTTTTTTCATATAACTTTCAGAAAACACCCACCCTCCCTCATAAAAACTCCCTTTAGTTCAAAGTGTGTTGAAGTGTGCACAATATTTTAAAAATTTTCACCTGGACACCGACATGTTGTGCACACAGGCAACTGCAGTGATTTGTTTGCCATCAGCTGCACAGCAAAGATTGCAGGTAAAGTGGAAATCATTGTTCTGTGTGTGCATGAGGCGGGCAGAGGAAGGACTGAGCTGATGTGTGTCTAAAAACCTCAAGGGTGTCGGTGTTTTTATAGTGAATCATCTTATGCGCTCACCGCCTCAAAGCCCATGCACAAGTGTCTGTGCACGCCACAGCCTTAGAGCGTGTGTGCCATAACGGGCTCCAGATGCAATTGCAGGACGGGGTTTATCGTTCATCTCTCCTCTCTGTTGCTGTTACGTTCCTCCTGTCAGAGGAAGCAGCGGAAGAGAGAGGAAGCATTCCAGTAACGTGGATAATCCTTAAGAGGGAGGGGGCTGGAAGATGGAGGAAAAACTGTCACATTCCATTTGGCTTTCATGAGACTTGAATGTTAGAGGAAGGAAGTTGCAGACTTGTTTGTTTTGTCTTTACAATGACAGTTAAATGCACCCCTTTTTTCTTCTTTTTTTTCAAACAGCTGTGAGTTTAATATCAAACAGCTTATGTGCTGATATTTGGGAAGAAAATTGTTTGAGATGTGGACTTGCATTTCTCTGCCTGACATTTTCAGTTTCCTGTCTCTTGAATTGTGTGTTTAAACGGCTTTGTGTCTTCTTTTTTTTTTTCCTATAATTTTTTTTTTGTTAGTTTGCTTTAAAGAAGGCTAGCAACTTTGGATATTTTAAGCCACTTCTTCTCTTTGTACTCCTAAGTAATTTGCAATGTTCAGAACACTCATTCAGTCCACTTTGCCTGACAGTTTATTGTTGTTGGTGAGATAGGTATTGGAGCTTCATATTGCCTCAAGGAGTATGAATCGGATATAGTAAGTCCCTTCGGCTGCTCCCTTGTTTGCACTCGGGGTCGCCACAGCAAATCCAAGGTGGATCTGCATGTTGAATTGGCACAGGTTTTACGCCGGATGCCCTTCCTCACACAACTCCACATTACATGGAGAAATGTGGCAGGGGTGGGATTTGAACCCGGAACCTTCTGAATTGAAACCAAGCGCATTAACCACTTGGCCACCACCTCTCCTTTTGATGTTTCCACATAACGGTCAGTAAAGATCCACTAGCCATCATCACATTTGTGTTGGTTGATTTTCATTTTTCCATGCTCCGCCCGCAGTCAATGAGCCGATACGCATACATGTCGTGTATGAATCGGATATACTCATGCATAATGTATTTAGTGATACAGTATGTGTTTTGTACAAATACATGCAGTGAAATATTAGTAGCACCTATAGTCTGCATATCACTGAAATAAAATGGCTTACAATTAAATTACAGTATTTTCCAGAGTATGTCACTAGTTACTAGTTTGGAGACTTGTACTCTGGTGCAACTTATATACTAAAAATTCACAAGTTTGTTATTAATAATAGTAATTATGATAACTATTCATATCGACCTTTCCCAACAATGAAAGCACTAAACAAAAATAAACTCCAATAATAAAAGAATAAATGCCAGTAATAAAAAATGCACTACAACAATGCACAAAAATCCCAATTTAAATGTTAAATGCTAAATTGACTGCTTTTATGTAGCACTTCTCCATCTGCATCAGATGCTCAAAGCGCTTTACAATTATGGCTCACATTCACCCATTCACTCAAACACACTCACATACTGATGCCAGGGTGCTGCCACGGAAGGCACTCACTACACACCGGGAGCAACTTGGGGATTAAGGACCTTGCCCAAGGGTCCTTAGTGATTTTCCAGTAAGGCTGGGATTTGAACCGAAGATCCTCTGGTCTGAAGCCCAACGCTTAACCACTAGACCATTACCTCCCCACTAGACCATCACGAAATCATCGCCACTGTATCGTGCACACTTGTCTGACTGTGTGTCTCTTCCAACAGCAGGTGGAATGTTTTGCGGTTCCACATTTTGTTTTTTGTTTGCGGATTTTCATCCGGTTCCTGCTTCTTTCGCCCAAGCGGCCTTACGTAAAAAATTTAAATTAAGATGTACATACAGTCAGCAATATTTTACAGTAAATAAATGTGTGAACAGGAGATGTGGGATTAAAATAATAGTAAAAACTGTGCTTTCAGTGTAAACATATGCTATCCTATAAAATGTGTTATACATAGATAAGGTGACATAGCAGTTCAATCTCCTGTTTTGGGTTTACAGTGGTTTGTATCCGTTGCTCCTTCTTTTCGTGTCATAGCGGCTCACAAACCTTGCTGCTGTGTCTGCACATTGTTGTACTTCACCCAACAGATACGGATACGGATGTTTTTCGATGTTGGTTATGCTCTCAAAGTCTTTTTGGGTGTTTATGATTTGTGGGAAGTACTTGTCTCTGATGTCTTGGTACAGCAGTCAGGTGGTTAGGAAATGCAGCTCGGCCTCCACCTCGTGTTGTGAGCACTGGGTGCACAGTCTGTCTTCTCTGGGGAGACAGGTCTTTCTGTGGCGGCCTTTCTCCACGGTGAGGCTGTGTTCACTGAGTCTGTACATGGTCAAGGATTTCCTGAGCTTTGGGATGGTCACAGTGCTTAGGTATTCTGCCACAGAGTGCTGTCTTTAGGGCCAAATAGTATTCCAATTTACTCTGGTTTTTGGTTGATTCCCCCCAACGCGTCACATAGTTTTCTTTTTGTTTTCTTATAATTTGGTTTAGTCCCAGAACCAGCTGGCTGAGGGGGGCATCTCTCTACAGTATCTTTGTGTATCAGGGCTTACGCTTTTTACTCTTTTAATTCATTTATTAGTAATTGGAGCGGGCCTCGGCCTCAATTTTACCTAAATTCTGGGTCTTTTAGTGAAGTTTAGGGGTAGTGGCTGGGGATCACCTTAATATTTCTCTGTTTTTCTTGTTTAATGCTGGCAAATTATACAGTATTTTTTGTCTTTCTGATGCCTGATTCTGTTTTTCTCTCTGTTTAAGGTGCAGCTCCATCCAGAGATGGGAGTTGTATTCGTGTTGGGATCCTCCTGTCCTGTGCGCCAATAGCATTTCTTGTATATTCGTCCATGAATTGTCCTGTGAATTGTTCTGTAATTTATGTTTGTAGCATGGCCCAAGCAGAGGGCCACCCCTTTGAGTCTGGTCTGCTTGAGGTTTCTTCCTCAGAGGGAGTTTTTCCTTACCACTGTTGCTCTGGGGGTTGGTAAGGTTAGACCTTACCTGTGTGAAGCGCTTTGAGGCAACTCTGTTGTGATTTGGCGCTATATAAATGAAAATAAATTGAAATTAAATTGAAATTTCAATTTGGCATTTGTCCCATTTTACAAAACCTTCATTGGTGAGCGGCCAATGGCTGCGGCCAGCAGCCATAAAGAGAAATGGGTTTTATGACTGAGTCCAATATTTTGAGCCAGATTTGAATTGGGATGTCTACTTTGATGTTCTTTTGATGGGGTAAAAAGCCTTTCTTGCCTTGTCTCTTCGGTCATTTACAGCTTTGTTGAAATTGTCCGAGATAGTTGTAGTTTTTTGTGTGTTCTAGGCCAGGGGTAGGCAACCTGTTCCAGAAAGAGCCATGAGGGTGCAGGTTTTCTTTGCAGCCACTGACTCCACCAGGTGATTTCACTGATTAATATCACTTTGAGCAGATGGAATCAGTTAATCAGTGAAATCACCTGGTGGAGTCAGTGGCTGCAAAGAAAACCTGCACCCTCATGGCTCTTTCTGGAACAGGTTGCCTACCCCTGTTCTAGGCTGTCTTATCCAGGAAGAAATTCTATTGTGTGGACTGGAGGCTGGGTTCTTTTGGAATATCATAATCTTTGTCTTGATTAAATTCACTGTGAAGGCCCAGGTTAGGGAGAAATTGTGTAGAAGGTCAAGTTGTTGTAGCCCTTCTTTGGTTAGAGACAGCAATACCAGGTCATCTGCGAAAAACGCATTTGATCTCAATGTCCACTAGAGTGATGCCTGGTGCTGCAGACTGTTATGATTTGGCAGACCCTTGTTGAATCAAATGTTCTTTTGAAATCTACAAAACAGGAGAATAGTTTGCTTTTGTTTTTGTTTATTTGGTTGTCGTTCAGGGTGCTGAGGGTGAAAATGTGGTATGTTGTACGGTAATTTGTTAAAAAAAATATTTGGGATTTGCTCAGGGCATTGTTTTCAGTAAGGATGTGTAGGAGTCTGTTGGTGATTATCATGCAGAAGATTTTACAAAGGTTGCTGTTGACACAAACACCACGGTAGTTATTCGGTTCAGGTTTTCGCTGCTTTTGTGGAGCGGTGTTATCAGATCAGTCCTTGGTTCCAATATTGGGGAAGATCCAGAGCTAAGGACAATGTAAAGTGCTTTAATCTGGCCAATTAGAATTTGGGTGAATTTCATCACTTCATTTACAGGCCTTCTTGGTTTCAGTTGATTTTTTTTTTTCCCCCCCTGTAGTTCTTGTAGGGTAATCTAGTGGGTTTGAGTAATTTTTCATGGCTGACTCTAAGCTTTGTAGTTTGTCTTGTATGTGTTGTTTCTCTTTGTTCTTCTCTATTAGACCAAATAGCTTAGTGAACAAAAATCCCAAATGAAATGGTAAATGCTATATGGACTGCATTTATGTAATGCATTTAGCAGTGGCTTACCCATACATCTCCATTTGGTATGGATAGATCTTCATGTTTTTGTTTATTTCGGCTGTTCCAGTTTTCCCAAAATTTGTTTTTTTTAATAGACTCTTTAATAGTGTGTAGCTGGTTTCTAATATGTTGCTCATGTGTTTTTTTTTGTTTGTTTTTTTTTTCTTTACTGTGTTTTTATATGTTTGGCTGTAGTGAGGCGTGTGTTGTGGTTGTCTCTCTCTCTCTCTCTCTCTCTCTCTCTCTCTCTCTCTCTCTCTCTCTCTCTCTCTCTCTCTCTCTCTCTCTCTTTAAAAGTTTGCATGTATCTCAGTTGTTATCTTCTGTGGGCTTGTCTGTCTGAACAAGATGTGCCTCTCATGAAGCTGTATTTTAATTTTAGGGGTAGATCCTATATGCACAGACTGCTTAACAGGGAGCAGTGTGAGGTGGAGCAATCTAAGATATTTTCATTTCTTCATCTTGCTTCAGAGTAAACAACAGTAAGTTCAACGATGGTCGCAATAACTCTTCTCTCACATTGTCTGACTCACTAAGCAGACACGTGGTCAGAGCAGGGGCACACAGCAGGACAGAAATAAAATCCCTATTGCTGTGATCCTTCCCTTTTCACACATTTAAATAAAGACGAAATCTGCAGTGAGACATTTACCATTTTTCAAGTCTGTAGAAGTCTGAAAGATCCAGTGGAGGAAGAAAAAACAGCTGCATTTTAAATGGTGTCGATCAAGCAGACCACAGCAGCACACGCTCACTGCAGTATGTGAGAATTTATTTAAATCACATCCTTCAATGATTATATAATTGCACACGCTGATATCATGATTACAGTTGTATTGCGATTAATTAATGCCTTCTGATGGTAGGGTTTTTTTTTTTGCTATGGTACTGAAAGTGGGTTTACATTCGGTGGTGCTGCTGTCTCACTAACACTTAGCCAGCTAGATGAACATCTACTCTTGTGTTCATTGCTCATCCATGAATGTCTGTGTATGCAGGCTCTTGGGTCTCTCTGTTGCACTCTAGAACCTCACCACTAGGTGTGGTTGAAAATTCCATCTGGCCTATTTAAATGTCAAATCCCTCCAAATTGAGCTTTCTACCAGTATTATACTGAAACGTTGTCTTAAAGCATTTAATTTGCATAGAAACTGCTTAAGTACACTTTAGAAATTGGTCAGTAATTGCTCAAGGTCATTAAAGCTTGCACGTTTTCTGCTTAATGGCCTTAAACATGTAAACCAACCAGTTTGGTAATTTGAAAACATTTCTCACAGAGTACCCTGGAAAATCTATTGAAACCTCTTAATTGCACTGATAGCCAATGTACTGTTTCCAGACAAAACTCCTTTCTTTAGTAGATATCCATCTTTGTCTCATTAAGAAAGCTTGATGTCTTGTACACCTTTGACTCATAATTATAAACACTAATCAGCTGTCATTTTCCTGACCCATTATTTATTATTGTCTACATTCTTGAATGTGCTCGGTTGCTTATTTGATTATATCAGTTGTTGCTTTTCTTTAGCTTTAGCTCTCATTGACAATCTGACTTTTTATTGGACGTCTCTCCTACACTTAAAAAATGTTTTTCAACTTGGCTTTGTTTGTTCAAAACTGTAGCTTCAATTATTACACATGTTGTTGACTCAAGTGGTCTACTTTTGACTTTGTAGTAGTTAGGAAATTTCATAGTGGGTGTCCACTGGCACACGAGGCCAGTAGTAACTGTGAAAGTTACCACCTTCAGGTTTAGTAGCCTCCCTGCAGAGTTCACTGGCATTAATTCAGTAAACGCTTATGACTGAATAATGGGACTATAAGATGTTTGGTCATATACAGCAGTGGTAAACAACCATGTGCCAGAAAGGTAGAACTCTACTGCTCCTATCACAGACATGTCAGCTCCAATCAAGGCATTTTCTACTTATTATTCTTATTTTCATTTTTTGTTGAATGTCAGTTGTGTGCGTTCCGTCTTGTGCCGTTTCATAACAGCCATTGGTCTGTCTATACTCGCTTGTCATTATACACGTTTTAAAAGCATATTTATGTTCTGTTTTACTTCAAATACAAATAATCTGTTTCTGACTGATTGGGTTTTTATATTGCACTTTGTATCATCCAGTCAAGAACTACAAGAAAAAGTACAAATATTCAGTTCCACATGTTTTTAGCTCATCCAGACCAAGGACTTTGGGGTGAAAACTCTAATTCACCCAAATGCTGCCCTTCAGTTTTTGATAAATTTTAATTCTTATGGTTTTGTTTGCTTTATTTAAGCACTGTTCACAATTTTACCTTACAGAATTAGAACTTTTTGAATTTTAGGAAACGTTTGGACTTCTTTGTGGCAAAACCTCTGAAATTCACCCAAAATGCTTCATTTCTTGATGGATTTTGAGTCTGATGGTTTTATTTTATTCATCAAAACACTGTTCACAATTCTTCATTGAAAATGTTAGAATTTTGGGGAAAATATTCACTTTTGTGGGCTACAGTAAGCTGTTATTTTCATTAGAGATTAATCAGTTCATCATGGCATACTGTATTGTTTTCTACCATATGTAATTATGTATATAGATTTCTGTCATTCCACAGTGAAAACCTTTAACCTCATTGATGATTGTATTCTGTGCTACTCTGTCTAGGTGCAAGAACAAGTTATACCCTGATAATCTTCCGCGGACCAGCGTGGTGATTGTATTTCACAATGAGGCATGGAGCACACTGTTGAGAACTGTCCACTCAGTCATTGATCGTTCTCCACATACATTGCTGGAGGAGATTGTCCTGGTAGACGATGCCAGTGAAAGAGGTAGGTTGTGTGTGTGTGTGTGTGTGTGTGTGTGTGTGTGTGTGTGTGTGTGTGTGTGTGTGTGTGTGTGTGTGTGTGTGTGTGTGTGTGTGTGTGTGTGTGTGTGTGTGTGTGTGTGTGTGTGTGTGTGTGTGTGTAACAGTTGTTTTTAAACCAAAACCAATTTACCCATAAGAAACTATGTAAAATGAATTAATCTGTTCCTGGCCACAAAAACAACACTGTGTTAACAGCATTTCATTCATAAAAGGCAGAAAAAAATACAAAGAATATTCACCGTGTCTTGTGCAAAATACTTTACAGTAATTATAATAAAATGGACACCTTACCTGTACAGAAGAGACTTGATGTCATTCATGGGTGGTGAAGGGAATGGATGTTACGCTCCGTTAGGACGTTTCATTGCACAACAAGCCAGATTATTCAAGGTGTTGCAGTGAAACTCTTGCTGGATTTAATGTTATATGCTAACAGCATTACCACTTGTAGCAGCTGTCAGTAGCTTCACCCGTTAGCTCCACTTAATGTATGATTCTGGAAAGAATACATGGTGCATAACTTTTAAAGTCCACAACAAAGTAAACCTTTAAGAGAACCATCTCACAGCCCACAAAATATGATTTAATTAACAAAAAATAACCCTTCTTCTTTTGAGTTTATTGGCGGAATACAACATGGTGCATTACCACCACAGACTGCGGCAGAGGTGTTAGTGCACCAAGGCTTTGTTCGAAAAGTGATCCATTTTTTTCCATTCAAAAAATATGTTTGTGAACCAATTTGTTCATAAAGAGAGCTATTCTAAAACTGAGGTTCGTGTGTGTGTGTGTGTGTGTGTGTGTGTGTGTGTGTGTGTGTGTGTGTGTGTGTGTGTGTGTGTGTGTGTGTGTGTGTGTGTGTGTGTGTGTGTGTGTGTGTACACTCAACAAAAATATAAACGCAACACTTTTGGTTTTGCTCCCATTTTGTATGAGATGAACTCAAAGATCTAAAACTTTTTCCACATACACAATATCACCATTCCCTCAAATATTGTTCACAAACCAGTCTAAATCTGTGATAGTGAGCACTTCTCCTTTGCTGAGATAATCCATCCCACCTCACAGGTGTGCCATATCAGAATGCTGATTAGACACCATGATTAGTGCACAGGTGTGCCTTAGACTGTCCACAATAAAAGGCCACTCTGAAAGGTGCAGTTTTGTTTTATTTTTTTTTGTTTCATTTTATTTCAAGCTGAAAACCTCCACATTTCAGGCTCTATTGATCCAGGACGTCGTGAGAGAACAGAGAAGTTTCAGAAGAAGTCGGTTTCAGCATTTTATCCGGATATTCCACTGTTAAAGGAGATTTTTTTAATGAAAGATGTGCGGACGGGTCCGCGCGTCGGCTCGCAGCCGCCGCGACGCTCCGCCACAGGAAAAACACCTCTGTTGGAAGCCTTAAGGACAAGTTGGAACATGTCCAGCTGTTAAACAATTTCTCATATACTCACTCCACTGAAAGCCATCAAAATCCGCCTGGATTTCACAAATGGTTATCAACACGGAGGTATTTTTCCTGTGCCGCCGCTCCGCGCCGACTGCGTCCCGACGCGCGGACCCGTCCGCACGTCTTTCATTAAAAAAATCTCCTTTAACAGTGGAATATCCGGATAAAATGCTGAAACCGACTTCTTCTGAAACTTCTCTGTTCTCTCACGACGTCCTGGATCAATAGAGCCTGAAATGTGGAGGTTTTCAGCTTGAAACAGGCTGATGACGCCGCCTGAGGAAAGCCAGCGCGACGTCTCGCACCGTGGGAAGTCCTTAAAGTGACAGTGTCACCTCAAAATCTCTCATCAGCCGTTAAAATTTTCACTGAAAACCAGCTTAATTTTTCGAACCATGTCCACTTCGATGTGTCTCACAGGTTTAGAAAAAATTTTGAGCAAACAAAGCGCCAGTCTCTCAGCAACTTCTCAGACAAAGGAATTCCGACGAGGGGCTGGACGACTCCTCCCACAAGGAGTGCTCACAGGCGAATGACGTCACCGACAGGCGTGGAAAAACTCACGCATGCGCACGAGGGTTCATGCATGTCTGACGTAAAAACATGAATGAAATCCATATAGTTTTTGAAAAAAATAAAAAGGACCTATACTTTATGGACAGACCTCGTACAAGGTCTATTAGAAAAGTATCCGACCTATCAAAATCCGACCTATCAAAAACCATATGGACTTGGTCATTCGCCTGTGAGCACCCTTTGAGTGAGCAGTGGTCCACACTCCTCGTCGGATTTTATTATTATTGGACTGTTGTTTCACTGGGGTGTGAAGTTCGCTGATCCACAGCAGGATTGTTTTCCACCGGCGCGGCTCCACCTGAAGCCCGAGGCGTCAGCGCAGTTCCACCGGCGCGGCTTTACCGAGGCCCGAGGCGCCAGCGCGGAGTTATCTGACCATGGGTCCGAAGAAGGCACTGACGGCGGAGGAGGGAGACGATATCAAGAAGTCCCTGGACTTTTTGTCTGAGGAAATCTCTGTGGTTAAAATGCAGCAGAAATCCGTTATGGAGCTGGTGGAAGAAGTGAAGGCTCTCCGGATCCAGAATGCCGAGAAAGACCGGCGTCTGGTGTACCTGGAGAACCGTGTTGCGGAGTTGGAACAGTACACAAGGATGAACGACGTTTTTATTACAGGAATTCATATTAAACCTCGATCCTACGCACGGGCGGTGTCAGAAGACAGCGGAGGGGAGGCCAGTGAGCAGGAGGCCAGCTCAGTGGAACAACAGGTGGCTGACTTCCTGCAATCTAAAGGTATTCAAATGGACTGTAATAACATTGAAGCGTGCCACCCCCTGCCCAGGAGAGACGATGGAGACAAGCGAGCAGTTATAATGAGGTTTGTCAACAGAAAACATAAAATGGCATTGTTAAAACAGGGACGGAAACTTAAAGGAACAAACGTATTCATCAATGAACATCTGACCAAAAGAAACGCAGACATCGCCAGGAAAGCTCGTTTCTTAAAAAAGCAGGGAAAAATTCAACAGACATGGACATCCAACTGCAAAACATTTATCAAATTGAATGGAACACCAGAACAAGCGAAGGTTATGGTAATCAGGAACATCGAGGAACTGGACAAATACGACCAATAAGGTATGAGGACATAAACACATCACAACACCATGACACAGACCAGAGGAACCTATTCATCTACTACATCATCTACATCTGGAGACAAGAAGGATATAACTCAAAGGATTGCTGATCATGGAAAAGTAGAACTGAGAACATTTAAATACACAGACCACAATGTACTGGACTTGGAGCACAATATAGACCCGGACAATAATTTCTTCTCAAATATCAATGACAGTTGTTGCTATTATACAGATGAACAGTTAATCGGATCATTAAACGGATAACAAATTATCAATAATCCATTTCAACAGCAGAAGTCTATATGCAAACTTTAACAACATTAAAGAATATTTAAGTCAGTTTAAAAAAATATTTAACATAATTGCTATATCAGAAACATGGATCAATGAAGATAAAGGAATGGATTTTGAACTGGATGGATATGAATTTAATTGTGTAAATAGAAAGAATAAGAGTGGAGGAGGAGTGGCTGTGTATGTGGATAAGAACATGGATTATAAAATAGTAGACAATATGACAACTGTGATTGATAACTTATTAGAATGTATAACTATTGAAATATGTGAAGAAAAAAGCAAAAATGTATTAGTCAGCTGTATATATAGAGCACCAGGATCTTGTATTGAAACATTCACTGACTGTATGGGAAAAATGTTCTCAAAAACTAATCAAAAAACTGTGCTCATTTGTGGTGACTTAAATATTGATCTGCTCAATCCAAATAAGCATAAAATAACAGATGAATTTATCAGTATAATGTACAGTATGAGTTTATATCCAAAAATCACCAGGCCAAGCAGAATTACATCCCATAGTGCTACCTTAATTGATAATATATTCAGCAATGATATTGAGAATAACACTGTGAGTGGATTATTAATCAGTGACATTAGTGATCATCTAGCAGTTTTCATCGTTTATAATAGAAACCATCGGCGGAATCAGCCAGAGGAGAAAATAAAATACAGGCGAGTGCGGACAGAGGAAAACATGAACACACTAAAGAAGGATTTACAGGAGCAAAACTGGGAAAAGGTATACAGTGAAAGTGATGTTGATAGTGCATATGAAACTTTTTTACAAATATTTACATCATTATATGATAAAAATTGTCCAATTAAACAAGACTACAGAAAACAAAAAATCCAAGCTCGACCATGGATGACGAAAGGGTTACGAAATGCATGTAATAAGAAAAATACACTGTATAGAGAATTCATAAAACTAAAGAGGCAGAAAATAGATATAAGAAATACAAAAATAGATTAACTAATATTATACAGGTATGTAGGAAGGAATATTATAGTAACATATTATATAATAACAAAAACAATATTAAAGGAATATGGGATATATTAAATAGCATTATCAAAAATGGCAATAAAAAACAGAGTTACCCTCAGTATTTCATTGATAATAATGTCAAGAAGGAAAATAAGGATGAGGTAGTCAACGGTTTCAATAATTTTTTTGTAAATATTGGACCAAGCTTGGCAGAAAAAATTCCTGATTCCCAACCTGAGGATTGGGATAATAATCTCATAGAAAGAAATCCCTGTTCAATGTTCCTCACAGCAGTGGATGGAAAAGAAATTATAGACATTGTGAATAATTGTAAATATAAAACATCTACCGATTTAAATGAAATTGATATGGTGGTGGTAAAACAGGTCATTGAATGGATTGTAGAACCATTAACATACATCTGTAACTTATCATTTCAAACCGGTAAATTTCCCAATCAAATGAAAATAGCTAAGGTTGTGCCGCTGTATAAGACTGGGGATAGACACCACTTCACAAATTATAGACCTGTTTCTTTGCTTCCACAATTTTCCAAATTATTAGAAAAGTTATTCAATAATAGATTAGACAAATTCATAAATAAACATAAATTACTTACTGATAGTCAATATGGATTCAGAGCACATAGTTCAACATCACTTGCATTAATAGAATCAGTTGAGGAGATTACAAACGCCATAGACCACAAATTACATTCAGTTGGAATATTTATAGACCTTAAAAGGCTTTTGATACAATCAATCATGACATATTAATCAGTAAACTTGAACAGTATGGGATTAGGGGGTTGGTGTTGCACTGGGTGAGAAGCTACTTAAGTAACAGAAAACAGTTTGTGAAGTTGGGGGAATATACATCATCATGCTTGGACAATGCTTGTGGCGTCCCACAGGGGTCAGTATTGGGTCCAAAACTGTTTCTAATTTATAGAAATGATATTGTCAATGTTTCCAAAATATTAAAATTAGTATTATTTGCAGATGACACAAGCATTTTTTGTTCAGGGGGGGATTTGCAGGAGTTACTGAGGAGGATCAGTATAGAAATGGGAAAATTGAAAATATGGTTTGACAGAAACAAATTATCATTAAACTTAAGTAAAACAAAATACATGTTATTTGGCTATTGTAATACAGACATACAGGTTCAGTTACAAGTCGAGGGGGTAGATATTGAAAGGGTACATGAAAATAAGTTTCTGGGGGTGATAATAGATGATAAGATAAACTGGAAGACTCATATAAAACATATACAAAGTAAACTGTCAAGAAGCATTTCAGTTCTAAACAAAGTGAAACATATTCTGGACCACAACTCACTCCGCATTCTTTACTGCTCACTGGTTTTACCATATTTACAGTACTGTGCAGAGGTATGGGGTATTATAAAGTATTATATTATAAAGGTACAACACAATCACTATCAGTAATGCAGAAAAGAGCTATAAGAATTATTCATAATACTGGCTATAGAGATCATACAAATCCACTATTTTTACAATCCAAATTCTTAAAATTCACAGACTTGGTTCATTTTCAAACAGTACAAATTGTGTATAAAGCAATAAACAATTTACTTCCAGCAAATATTAAAAATATGTTTTTTAACAGATCAGGGGATTACAGTCTGAGGGGGAAATTTAATTTAAAGCATCAGTGGGCACGAACAACATTAAAAGGTTTCTGTATTTCTGTCTGTGGGGTGAGGATGTGGAACAGATTGGGAGTGGGGCTCAAGCAATGTCCAAGCATGAAGCAGTTCAAACAGCGGTACAAAAATATGGTTTTTTCTAGGTATAGGGAGGAGGAAGGGTAATGAGGGTTAGGGTGTTTTTGTTTTTTGCTTCGGCTTGTAAATATATAGTATTTTGTATGTAAGTAGGTATGTGTAGGTGTATATTTATGTTTGTGTATATATATGTGTATATGTGTATATATGTGTATGTATATGTGTATGTATGTTGATGTGTATATATATGTGTGTATATATATATATATATATATATATATAGATATAGATATATATAGATATAGATATATATATTGATATATATATTGATATATATATATATATATATATATTGATATCGGTTTAGGTGTGTAGGAATCTATGTGTATATGTGGCAAAGGGTATTACTGGTTGTGGGGAAGAAGGGGTAAATAAGCTGATGCTTCACCCTACCCCTTTTCGGACATGTTGGGTACACAGTAGGAACTTTTTTGTTGTTGTCTTTACTGATCTATCTTGTAATTGTTGTTGTATCAAATGTTCGAAATAAACAGTTTTCATTCATTCAACCCTCGTGCGTATGCGTGAGTTTTCCCATGCCTGTCGGTTGCGTCATTCGCCTGTGAGCAGGCTTTGAGTGAGGAGTGGTCCAGCCTCCTCGTCGTTGTTTCATTGCCAGGAGATGGCGGAATGATTTGGGCTTTTTTTCCATCAGAATTTTTTCAGAAACTGTTAGAGACTGGCAGCTGGAAACCATTCGAAAAATTTATCTGGCTTTCGGTGAAAATGTTACGGGCTTGGTAGAGAATAAGGAGTGTTACTGTCGCTTTAAGGATGGCCCCCAGCGGCTGTGGGACGCGCCGCGCTCTGAAGCCGCCATCGACAGGCTGAACGACCATTTCATTTCCAAACGGATGGCTGTCTGGATCTGTGACCATCGTGTGCCATTTCTCTGGTTATCACAAGAGCTGGACATCAACCATTTTCCGGCATATTTCACTTTTAACAAGAGATTTTGTCATGGAAAGCTGAGCGGAGGCTTCTCGCGTCACGATGGATTCGCTACTGGAGCGAGACAAAACCACCTCCGTTTTGGTCTCACAGGACGGCTTTGAGATGGCGTTCAGACAGCTGTCGGTGGTTTTTCCATCGAGTGATTATCCGAGAAATTGTGGATGTGCCTGGACATGTCAGAACATGTCCCGTGAGGCTTCATCATGGTGTTGCTGTGCGCCATGCGGCACCGCCGCGACGCGCGAAGCCTCCTCTCCTCTTTCCGTGACAAAAACTCCTGTAACAGTGGAATGTGCTGTTCATTTCCAAACTGGACGCTGTGTTTTATCCGGGACGTCGTCTGACTAGCACAGGAATTGTGAAAAGACGTGGCCATCAGCACTTTTTCGGCACATTGAGACAGACGTGGAGGAATTCCACGCGTTGTGGCGGTGCCGCATGAAAGGCTTTGTTGATCCGGGACGTTGTCTGACTTACACAAAAATGGCAGGAGACGTGGACATCAGTACTTTTTCGGCACATTCCACTGTTACAGGAGTTTTTTTCATGGAAAGAGAAGCGGAGGGATGCGCCATGGAGCTGTTCATGGCGCGGCACAAAACCACCTCCGTGTTGTTCTCACAGGATGGCTTTGTGATGGCTTTCAGACGACTTTCGGCGGTTTTTCAGTCGTGTGACTATCCGAGAAATTGTGGATGAGCCTGGACATACCAGAACATGTCCTGTGAGGCTTCATCACGGCGTTGCTTTACACCATGCGGCACCGCTGCGACGTGCGGAATTCCTCCGCACGTCTGGCTCAATGTGCCGAAAAAGTGCTCATATCCACGTCTTCCGCAATTCCTGTGCTAGTCAGACGACGTCTCGGATAAAACACAGCATCCAGTTTGGAAATGAACGGCACATTCCACTGTTACAGGAGTTTTTGTCATGGAAAGAGGAGCGGAGGAATGCGCCACAGAGCCGCGAATGGTGCGGGACAAAACCACAGGAATTCGCGCGTCGGGACGGAGCCGCATGGCGCAAAGCAACGCCATGATGAAGCCTCACAGGACATGTTCTGGCATGTCCAGCTCATGCACAATTTCTCGGATAGTCACACGACTGAAAAGCCACCGAAAGCTGTCTGAAAGCCATCTGAAAGCCGCCCTGTGAGACCAACACGGAGGTGCCGCAAGCTTGGCTGATGCAATCACACGTGATTCAAATCCATATGGTTTTTGCAAAAAATAAAAACGTCGGATACTTTTCTAACAGACCTCGTATATACGAGGGCTGTCAATAAAGTATAGGTCCTTTTTATTTTTTTTCAAAAACTATATGGATTTCATTCATATGTTTTTACGTCAGACATGCTTGAACCCTCGTGCGCATGCGTGAGTTTTTCCACGCCTGTTGGTGACATCATTCGCCTGTGAGCACTCCTTGTGGGAGGAGTCGTCCAGCCCCTCGTCGGGATTCCTTTGTCTGAGAAGTTGCTGAGAGACTGGCGCTTTTTTGATCAAAATTTTTTCTAAACCTGTGAGGCACATCGAAGTGGACACGGTTCGAAAAATTAAGCTGGTTTTCGGTGAAAATTTTAACGGCTGATGAGAGACTTTGAGGTGATACTGTCGCTTTAAGGACTTCCCACGGTGCGGGACGTCGTGCAGCGCTCCCAGGCTCCGTCGTCAGCCTGTTTCAAGCTGAAAACCTCCACATTTCAGGCTCTATTGATCCAGGACGTCGAGAGAGAACAGAAGTTTCAGAAGAAGGAGTGCTCACAGGCGAATGACGTCACCGACAGGCGTGGAAAAACTCACGCATGCGCACGAGGGTTCAAGCATGTCTGACGTAAAAACATATGAATGAAATCCATATAGTTTTTGAAAAAAATAAAAAGGACCTATACTTTATTGACGGACCTCGTATATGTATGTATATATAATGTGTGTGTGTGTGTGAGGAGTTTAGATGCAAAACCCAGTATCTCCAAAACCATAAATTTTTAGTTGAGGCCAACATGTACTTGGCTGTCAAGAGGACCATCAGTGTGCAAAATATGAAAGAATTTGAACAAGCTGTTTTCATTTTATTGATGAAAGGGTGCATTTCCGAATATGGTTTCCTTTAAATCTCTAGTTTCAACTGCATTTTTCTCCATTTCAAAAACAAACACTTACTGGGTTTTGAATCTGAACTCTTCATTCTCATATATATATATACACACACACGAGGTCTGTTAGACAAGTAACGGACCTTGTTATTTTATGCAAAAAATATATGGATTTGATTCATATGTTTTTACGTCAGCCAACCTTGAACCTTCGTGCTCATGCGTGAGTTTTTTCACGCCTGTCGGTTGCGTCATTCGCCTGTGGGCAGGCTTTGAGTGAGCACTGGTCCACCCCCCTCGTCGGATTTTTATTGTCAGGGAAATGGCGGAATCATTTGGGCTTTGTTCCATCAGAATTTTTTCAGAAACTGTTAGAGACAGGCAGCTGGAAACCATTCGGAAAATTCATTTGGCTTTCGGTGAAAATTTTTTGGGCTTCACAGAGATTAAGGAGTGTTACTACCGCTTTAAGGACCGCCCACAATGGCGCACTACGCGCCGCACTACGCGCCGCGCTCCGAGCCGCGATCGACAGGCAGAAATGACCATTTCATTTCTAAACGGATGGCTGTATGGCTCCGGGACCACCGTGTGCAATTTCTCTGGTTATCACAAGAGCTGGACATCAGCCATTTTCCGGCAGATTTCACTTTTAACAAGAGATTTTGTCATGGAAAGCCACGCGGAGGCTTTGCGCATCACGACAGATTCGCTGATGGAGCGAGACAAAGAACACCTCCGTTTTGGAGTGTCAGAGGACAAGTTGGGGCATGCCCAGCTCTCCACAATTTCTCTTATACTCACTCGACTGGTAAGCCACTGAAAGCCGAGATAGGCTTGTCGAGATAGGCATTAGTCCAAAGAATGCACCAGAATGCACCACAGGGCACTTCCAGACCCCCCCCCCCCCCTTTCTAAACGCCTATAGTATTCAGGGTAACTTTTGCTGTCTTGAATATTATAGATGAATCACATTACTGTCTTTTTTTTTTTCTCCTAAGCATCCATGGAGACATAATCTAAAAAAAGAAATCCGGAAATCACAATGTATGATTTTTAAAATAATTTATTTGTATGTTACTGCTGCAAATAAGTATTTAAACACCTGTGAAAATCAATGTTAATATTTGGTACAGTTAGTACAGTTATAGTTTTTCACCAGGTTTGCACACACTGCAGCAGGGACTTTGGTCCACTCCTCCATACAGATCTTCTCCAAATCTTTCAGGTTTGGATTTTCAGCTCCCTCCAAAGATTTTCTATTGAGTTCAGGTCTGGAGACTGGCCAGGCCACTCCAGGACCTTGAAATGCTTCTTACAGAGCCCCTCCTTAGTTGCCCTGGCTGTGCGTTTGGGGTCATTGTCATGCTGGAAGACCCAGCCATGACCCATCTTCAATGCTCTTACTGAGGGAAGGAGGTTGTTTGCCAAAATCTCACAATACATGATCCCATCCATCCTCCCTTCAATACGGTGCAGTCGTCCTGTCCCCTTTGAAGAAGAGCACCCCCAGAGTATGATGTTTCTACTCCCATGCTTCACGGTTGGGATGGTTTTCTTGGGGTTGTTCTCATCCTCTAAACATTGTAAGTGGAGTTGATTCCAAAAATCTCTATTCTGACCACATGACCTCCCATGGCTCCTCTGGATCATCCAGATGGTCACTGGTGAACTTCAAACGGGCCTGGACATGTGCTGGCTTGAGCAGGGGGACCTTGCTGCCCTGCAGGATTTTAAACCATGGCAGCATCATGTGTTACTAATGTAATCTTTGTGACTGTGGTCCCAGCTCTGTTCAGGTCATTGACCAGGTCCTCCTCTGTAGTTCTGAGCTTTCTCAGAATCATCCATCCATCCATCCATCCATTTTCTTCCGCTTTATCCGGAGTCGGGTTGCGGGGGCAGCAGCTCAAGCAACGCCGCCCAGACCTCCCGATCCACACACACCTCCTCCAGCTCCTCCGGGGGAACCCCAAGGCATTCCCAAGCCAGCCGAGAGATGTAGTCCCTCCAGCGTGTCCTGGGTCTTCCCCGGGGCCTCCTCCCAGTGGGACGTGCCCGGAACACCTCTCCAGCGAGGCGTCCAGGGGGCATCCGGAAAAGATGCCTGAGCCACCTCAACTGACTCCTTTCGACTTGGAGGAGCAGCGGCTCGACTCCGAGCTCCTCCCGAGTGACCGAGCTCCTCACCCTATCTCTAAGGGAGCACCCAGCCACCCTGCGGAGGAAACTCATCTCGGCCGCTTGTACTCACGATCTCGTTCTTTCGGTCATGAGCCAAATCTCATGACCATAGGTGAGGATCGGAACGTAGATCGATCGGTAAATCGAGAGCTTTGGCCCCCTACTCAGCTCTCTCTTCACCACGACGGTCCGATACTGCGACCGCATCACTGCAGATGCTGCACCGATCCGTCTATCGATCTCACGCTCCATCTGTCCCTCGCTCGTGAACAAGACCCCGAGATACTTAAACTCCTCCACTTGAGGCAAGGACACTCCACCGACCTGAAGAGGGCAAAGCACCTTTTTCCGGTCGAGAACCATGGCCTCGGATTTGGAGGTGCTGGTTTTCATCCCGGACACTTCACACTCGGCTGCAAACTGCCCCAGTGCACGCTGAAGGTCCTGATTTGACGAAGCCAACAGAACCACATCGTCCGCAAACAGTAGAGACAAGATTCTGTGGTTCCCAAACCAGACCCCCTCTACACCCTGGCTGCGCCTAGAAATTCTGTCCATAAAAATAATGAACAGAACTGGTGACAAAGGGCAGCCCTGGCGGAGGCCAACGTGCACTGGAAACAGGTTTGACTTACTACCGGCAATGCGAACCAAGGTCCTGCTGTGGTCGTACAGGGACCGGGTAGCCCTTAGCAAAGGACCACGGACCCCGTACTCCCGGAGCACTCCCCACAGGGTGCGCCGAGGGACACAGTCGAATGCCTTCTCCAGATCCACAAAACACATGTGGACTGGTTGGGCAAACTCCCATGAACCCTCGAGCACCCGATGGCGCGTGTAGAGCTGGTCCAGTGTGCCGCGACCAGGACGAAAACCACACTGCTCCTCCTGAATCCGAGGGTCGACCATCAGTCGAATTCTCCTCTCCAGTACTCTGGAATAGACCTTACCGGGGAGGCTGAGGAGTGTGATCCCCCTATAGTTGGAACACACCCTCCGGTCCCCCTTCTTAAACAGAGGGACCACCACCGTTGTCTGCCAATCCAGAGGCACTGTCCCCGATCGCCACGCGATGTTGCAGAGGCGTGTCAGCCAAGACAGCCCCACAACATCCAGAGACTTAAGATATTCAGGACGGATTTCATCCACCCCAGGGGCCTTGCCACCGAGGAGCTTTCTAACCACGTCGGTGACTTCGGCCTGGGTAATGGATGAGTCCGCCTCTGAGTCCCCAGTCTCTGCTTCCTCTTCGGAAGACGTGACGATGGGATTGAGGAGATCCTTGAAGTACTCCTTCCACCGCCCGACAACATCCCCAGTCAGGGTCAACAGCTCCCCACCCGCATCGTAAACAGTGCTGGTGGAGAGCTGCTTCCGCCTCCTGAGGCGTCGGACGGTTTGCCAGAATCTCTTCGCGGCCGACCAATAGTCCTCCTCCATAGCCTCCCCGAACTCCTCCCAGACCCGAGTTTTTGCCTCTGCGACCGCATGGGCTGTGGCACGCTTGGCCTGCCGGTACCTGTCAGCTGCCTCTGGGGTCCCACCTACCAACAAAGATAAGTAGGACTCCTTCTTCAGCTTGATGGCATCCCTTACTTCCGGTGTCCACCACCGGGTTCGGGGATTGCCGCCGCGACAGGCACCAGAGACCTTGCGACCACAGCTACGTGCAACCGCATCAACAATGGAGGTGGAGAACATGGTCCACTCGGACTCCATGTCTCCAGCCTCCCCTGGGATCTGGGAGAAGCTCTCCCTGAGGTGGGAGTTGAAGACCTCGCTGACAGAGGGTTCCGCCAGTCGTTCCCAGCAGACCCTCACAATACGTTTGGGCCTGCCAGGTCTTACCGGCTTCCTACCCTCCCAGCGGATCCAACTCACCACCAGGGCAGAATCATCCTTAACCCACAAAGTGAGATCTTGCATGGAATCCCAGACCGAGGGAGATTGACAGTCATCTTATGTTTCTTCCACTTTCTAATAAATAATCATAGCAGTTGTTGTCTTCTACCAAGCTGCTTGCCTGTTGTCCTGTAGTCTATCCCAGCCTTGTGCAGGTCTACAGTGTTGTCCCTGGTGTCCTTAGACAGCTCTTTGGTCTTGGCTGTGGTGGGCAGGTTGGAGTGTGTGAACAGGTGTCTTTTATACAGGTAACAAGTTCAAACAGGTGCAGTTAATACAGGTAAAGAGTGCAGAATAAGAGGGCTTCTTAAAGAAAAATTAACAGGTCTGTGTGAGCCAGAATTCTTGCTGGTTGGCAGGTGTTCAAATACTTATTTGCAGCAGTAACATACAAATAAATTATTAAAAAAAAATCATATATTGTGGTTTCTGGATTTTTTTTTTTTTAGATTATATCTCTCACAGTGGACGTGCACCTAAGAAGAAAATTTCAGACCCCTCCATGATTTCTAAGTGGGAGAACTTGCAAAACCGCAGGGTGTTCAGCTACTTATTTTCCTCACTGTATGTGTATGTGTGTATGTTATATGCAGTCCTGCTTGTATGTAACTTGTTCTTTTTGAGATTCTGTATGATATTACTATTTTGGGTGTGTAGATGTGTTTGTGTGTCTGTGCTGCTGCCCAACACCCAGTTAGAATGTATGGGCTGTGTGCGCAACTCCACCCTGTGCCACAATGTTAATATCTGTTTGGGGGAGATTAGTTCTTCAATTCGCCAGCAGCAGGGATTACACTCTGTTATTACCTGCAGTCCCACCAGACCATACACCCACGCACCCCTGTCACCACCCTGCAGCGCTGTTTCACCAGACGCGACCGCAGTTAGGATTGTGCTTGTAAGAGAGTGGGTGTATGGAGGGTGTGGCTCTGCAGTTTATGAGGGATGTCACCATGCAGTCTGAGCTAAAACATGTGCTTAAGTACAAACAGATGCACACTCACGTGCAGCCCATATGTAGCTGGGAGGAATATAGAATGTTGTGTGTATTTTTTTTAGGCACAGTATATATATTTGTTCATGCGTTTACAAATCTTAGACTTTCTAAAGAGGCCACTGGAGCAATATGTCAGAAGGCTGGAAGTCCCTGTCAGAGTGGTGAGAATGGAGCAGCGGTCCGGACTTATTCGTGCTCGCCTCAAGGGAGCGTCCCTTTCCACTGGCCAGGTTTGTGTTAATATGTGCATGTTTGTCTTTGCACATGCACATATTTGACATCTAGTTTTCCATATGGTGTGTCCATGGTTGAATCTGTGTAATGTTTTTCCTCCATGTTTCTAGGTCATAACCTTTCTGGATGCTCATTGCGAATGCACAACAGGCTGGCTCGAGCCTCTGCTTGCTCGCATCAAGCAGGACAAGTGAGTCGCATAAAAACAGTCAAAATGCACATGCACCACTGGCAACCATGAAACCAAATTAGTTCATTATTATTGACACTACAGGGGGTTCACCCTTGTGTTTTTTATGTGCATAATTGCTGTACTGATTCCCACAGGGTGAGATACTCTGATATAAAGAAAAAAACTCATGGGGTTTATGAAGAAATACTGATGACTGATTGAAAATCACAGCCTGTCAAGTCTGTGAGCGTGTGCTCATTGCGTGCTTCACATCACCCACCACAGTGCGGACTCTGTGCCCTGGGTCCATCCCCACTTCCCTAAATTGACCATGTTTCCCAACAAGGTGATACATTAGAGATTCCTTGGCCTTTTCAATTTGCTAGCATCCTGAGCACTAAGGAACCTATGCACTGGCTCATGCCACCCTTGGGTCCACAAGGTACATGGATGAAGTTGGATAATGAGCTGAGATGGTACCATTCTGCGTCCCACTGTGCTGCAAGGTGTATTTAAAAAAATATGTTGACTTATTGTTTGAGTGGCATAAAATGGTCTTAAAATGACATTGACGATAATATTGTTTATTGTGATATTTTCTGAGACAGTATATTGTCCATCCAGATTTGTTGTGAATGGTGTACTCTGAGCTGACGTTCCCTCAGAAAACAAGTCGTACAGCTAGTCTGAGTCTCCTCGAGTAATCATTTTTATTTGACGCAGTCTTCCAGCAACATAGCTGTGGGAAGTGGGGGGGGGCTGCAACACCCTCTGTTGGATTGACAGATTTCACAGCACCCCCTGACAGATGCCAAAAATATACTGATAGAATAAATTAATAAAGGTTTTAAAACATTTAAAATTGTTTCCCAATTGCTGTTTAAATAATAATTTAATGTTTGAGTTTTTTTTTACAAATACTTTCTTATGAATAATTATTCTATAATGCTGTCGAGCTTATTTAAAAAATGCTGTTGAGATTATTTAACAAAAATATATCGTAACGTTAGCTGCCAGAACTTTGTTGAGTACCGTATTTTCCGGACTATAAGTCGCACTTTTTTTACATGTTTTGGCCGGGGGTGCGACCTATACTCCGGTGCGACTTATAAATGAAAAATATACTGGTAGGATCTCAATTAATTTACTGTAACAAAACAATTTTACGTGACAGAGTCGATCTATGTTTTAAAATGGCCACCAGAAAAGGAAATGCAATGCATCATGGACACTGTAGTATGGCGGCCGTCCTATAAGTCACGCTGGTCGCGATAACCAATCAGAGAACAGAACGTTGGACGCGTATTCCTCACCTCACCCACAGCGTGTGAAGCTGACGAATACGGTGCTTGCTGTTATTCCGGCATGGCGAACAAAACAGCTTCAACCCTTGGATATCAGTGTGAGCAGAGTTGACGCTAAGAGCTGCATGGGAGCACTGAGCGACGGCGGAGGATTAGCGTCTGCACTTGGAAGGAGCTGGATCGACAACGCTGGGTGGTCATGAGCTGCGCAGGTAGGTGCTGCATGGTTCGGCTCGCAATGTGGTCCGCAAAATACAAACATATCTGTAGGTAAAATGCAGCTCACGAGAGGGCACTCAAGGCTTGTGTGACTGTTCCTGCGACTTCTGACTACCATAGAAAAATAAAAATTTCAACGTTACTGATAACTTAACAAGACAACGGAGAAGGCCCGAAAAAATGCCACCAAAAAGAAAATCATACTCTGCAGATTGTAAGTTACGACTGGTGAAATATGCATCTGAAAACGGTAGCCGTCACAATATTATCATCTGAACTTTTCATGTTAAGTTAACATACCTGTATGTCCATGGGACTTATAGTCCAGTGCAACTTATTTATGGTTTATTTTTCTTTATAATGATAAAGTGGCTGGTGCGACTTATACTCCGGTGCGACTTATTTATGGTTTATTTTTCTTTATAATGGATAAAGTCGCTCTGGTGCGACTTATAGTCCGGAAAATACGGTAGTGGGTTTCAATGAAATCTAGTAAATTTTGTGCCATTTAAATATTGTGTGTAGCCTCTTTGGATGTGTTCTTGTTGGCTTAGCGGGACACCACACTACAGCATCCTCAAACTAAATCCTCTTCCCAGAGCCAGATCCAGGTCTGTTAACCATACAAGACTGACAGCAACAGGACCATAAACACTTGGACATTTGCTCTGCTGTAAATATATCGACATCACCAAACATATGAGTCCAGTGACCCCATGACTCCATAAACTTTGCCTAAGCATCCCTCCATCTCAATGGCCAAAGTTCCACAAACATAAATCTCACTGCCAGATTCTCTCAACATGTTTGACCACATACTGATAGACTCCTGCTGGCTACGAAATCCAGGAAGTCATTGATAGCTTGGATCTTGCTTTTGATCCAGCACACTCAAAAACTCAAACACTCTGACTCCTCACTCAGTGTCTCAAGTGCTCAAGTGTTACAATCATAACATCCAATGATGCCAAAAAGATCACGTCATCATCTGCAAAGTCACGGTCGGTGAACCTTTCCTCACTCACAAAGGCGCCCAAGTTCCTGGACTCTTTGACCTTACCCAAAACCCATACAGTCATTGAACAGAGTGGGAGCCAGAGCATATCCTTCAGGAACAACACAATTTCCTGGTAAGATATTGGAGAGTTTGCCTTCACTCCCCACAGAATTTTCACTGTCTGTGAGTAGGGCAGCTAAGATGTCCCGCAACTTACTGAGTATCCTGCAAATTCTCATGTTATCCCACAGAGCAGCCTGATCAGATCAAACACTTTGTGAAAGTCAGCATTGGCTTCAAGGAAGCACTGCTGGTATTTACGCTTCCATTCAGTAAGTATTTGCACAGCTAGGGTGAGGTCAACAGTTGATTTCTTGGATGTGAAGCCAGACTGCTCTGGTCACTAAGCATCAAGTAGGTGGAATTGAATCTTGTTCACACTGGCTTTGACAAGTACATTACCTGCCACAGAAAGTAATGCAGAGGTTTTTTTTTTTCTTTCAGCATGTTCCATTATTTAAATTTTAGTTGTGCCGATGCTAAAAATGAGCAGTAAGTCTTGCCAGTTGGGATTATAAACAGCAAATTTTCACTGTTTGCGTGTCTCTCTTAATCTTCTGTTTGTGTGTGTTTGTTCTAGGAAAACAGTTGTCTGTCCTATCATTGATGTGATCAGTGATGATACGTTTGAGTACATGGCAGGATCTGACATGACATATGGGGGCTTTAACTGGAAGCTCAACTTCCGCTGGTACCCTGTGCCCCAGAGAGAGATGGACCGCCGCAAAGGAGACCGTACCCTCCCTGTCAGGTTGGTGATACAGTGGTGTATTTCTTGAAGTAGGTCATTCATGTTGGAGCTGCTTTATTGAGGTATTCTTTGTCAGTTTATTAGCAGTCTAACAACTCTCCTGACACTTGTCTCTAAAACAGCCTGAGTTTTAGGCATTCACATATTACATAGTAATGGTATTTCATTTTAATTTTGTAACTAGCAATATAACATAGTAACAGTACTGAAGGAATCTCGAGTTTTAGTAAGTAGCTGTTTAATGCATGATTTGTTGACGTCTTAAAATGATTTTTGATGTTGTCTTACTGTATTGTCGCTTATAGCTTTTGGAACATTATTAAGGGATTATTTTTGCCAGTCATTCATCTGCTCGTTCTGCTGTTGTTTCTAAGCAGCTTGCAGCCATTTGTCAGGGTCATACACAATGTACCTTATATAACACTGTCCCTGTTTTAGGTGGTTTTCACAGTTCTGCATGACAGAGTTTTCTAAAGGCTGTTTTGTAGGTGACTTAAAAACATAATGGTTGGAATGTCAAGGCACCATATTGAACAAACGGTTACACTGATGGTGTGGCTCATATGTGCTCCATCATTAAGTAGCTCCAAATCATTGAGGTAACTTTAGCACTGTTGAAAACGAACAAGAGTCTTGAGTGATGTTTGTGTTTTGGGTTTCAGTGAAGCAAATTTCCTAAAGAAAATCATAGATAAGTGAAGACTGTGTGATACATCAAAAAGTATCATACATTCAAGCATTAACAGCTTGGGTAGTTGGTATGATGTAAGTGATTGAAAGAATTAACAACTTATTTGCTTTGTTTTTTATCGGTTTACAAGACCTGCCAACTAGTGCTGCAGCTATCGATTATTTTAGTAATCGAGTATTCTATTGATTATTCTGACAATTAATCGAGTAATCTCATAAAAAGTACTTTTGCATTTTTAGACAACATCAACAGTCCAGGGCTCTCCCTAAGCAATGGCACAATGTCACTGCGCCATCAGGCAGATTGTCAGATTTAGTGTATCCCTTTCTGTTTTCCTGGGTAAATATTTATTTTTCGTGTCTTTACACATTTTGGATCTTTCCCGGTGTCAGGAGCTCAGCACTCCCCTGACACCGGACCGTAAGTGCAGGCATTCGGTGTAATCCTCAGTCAGGCTGCACCTGAATGTGAGCACAGCCTGTTTGGAGTGCAGCTTTTCCACAAAAGCCACATTAATAAATCCACTCTGTACCCTGTCGATGAAAACTTGACGTAAAGTGCATGTAGAGCGGCTAAGCAGACATACTTTTTCATAATAATGTTAAAGTCTATTTTTAACATTTTTTTGTCTGAGTAATACAGAAACCTTGCAAGTCCAAAATAGGTTTCACCATGTGTCACACAGCCCAGCGCAGGAGATCTGCTTAAATGATTATCACCAAATAATCCACCGAAACAGGAAAAGATGTTTAACTGATTTTGGTGTACAAAACAAATCACAGCTACAACATGTGAATGTTAAACGCTGGCATAATCTGTAGTATCTTGTGCTCAACAAACCTTTTTTACTTTCAGCATAGCAAGAAAACTCAGCAGCAAAGCTGTTATGGGAGCATCTTGCCTGCAATTTACAATCCTGTTCAAACAGCCTTCAGACAGTCAGAATCCAAGGAAGACCAATGAAAAATCCTCTGAAAATATTAGACTGCTTGTCAGTCAGGTGCTGCAAAATGACCTCAGTTATGATTTTACTCAAGCAGTGTGGGAATGAGTCTATGGGGAGAAATAGATCAGTTTTACAATGTCTTTACCATATGATGATTCATATGGAGACGTTGTCCCAGTTTTTATTTTGTTTAATTCATTGTTCCATTGTGTTTGCCCATATTTATTTGCCCATAATTTAGTGTTTATAAAGGCTGTTTAGACAAATAGCTGTAATTTTGAAATTGATTAGCTGTGCAATAGAAATTGTTGGTGTTTTCCAGCCCTTTGATATGTGTTGGATAAAAAGAGAAGCATACAGAATGTACACATGCTGGAATACTGTCTAATTTGAGAGGTCCTGCAACATATAGTCAGTCCTGTGAGATTTAAACACCAAAATAAATAAATAATCCAGATTCACAAACACAAATTTCCGTTGCAGTGGAAACTAGAAACACATTAACTGCCTTTTTTTTTTTTTTAATAAATGAGTAAGGTGGAAACTTTGTAAAGGGGCTCAGTTACTTTCACCACATGTTTAAAACACACACAAAGTGTTTGTTATACGATCGATCTTGATGGCATCACAACTTTGTCGGGCTCCAGAGATAAAATACAAATAACAGTCATGCTTATTTCAAGCAAATTTAAAGTAAAAAAGTCAGTCCCTTCGGCTGCTCCCGTTTGCACTTGGGTTCGCCACAGCAAATCTGAGGTGGATCTGCATGTTGAATTGGCATCAGTTTTACGCTGGATGCCCTTCCTGACACAACTCCACATTACAGAGGAATGTGGCAGGGGTGGGGTTTGAACCGGGAACCTTCCGCATTGAAACCAAGTGCCCTAACCACTTGGCCACTAACTGTGAATAAATGTCTTTATCAAACAGCATAGCTTCCTGTTGAATGACACAAACAACTGAGTAAATGCACATCTGTTCCTGCGTGCTGCTGTAGCGCACAGCAGGGAAACAGAACGGAAACCGTAACAGATGAATGTCGCGGTGAGCTGGTTTAAACTGAACTTACCTTTTTTATTTGGACCACTGTCATTCATCTCATGAAACACATACAAAAGTAATCCACAGATGTGTACTGCCGTGTTAATGAGCTTAAAAAGTCCATTCCACGTCTGATAAGCCATCATTAATGAACTGATGGAGCAAAAAATTCCTAAACAGCTGACCTCACGCTCTGTATAGAGTCTGAAATAAAATCCAGTCTGTCATCCAGTCACAAAACGAAGGTGTCCTAAACACTAATGAATATATTAGCAGAGGCTGTCTTCTTCTTCTTGCCTTTTTAAAGATATAGTGGTGAGAAGAAGAAAGGGGGACCAAAATGTTCTTTGTTCTTAAGAAGTAATTTTTTTTAAGTGAAATACCACATTTTTGAATAAAGGATCTTTGTTTTTTATATTCTATTTGGCCAAAACCTTATTTGAAACTAAAGGACAGCTCTTTTCAAAACAAGAAGAAAATGGCCAATGAGTTTATTATGTCGTTTTAAGTAGCAGTTTAACTCGCAGTTTGCACTTGGAAGAAAAACATTAAAATCTCATAGCTTGTGATTGCTGAATCAGTGTTTGTTATGAATAAATAATGCACCAATTTTTCAAACATTTAATTGCATTTCACATTCACTTCATACATGATTCCTCAAAGAAACTGTTTACTCATATTTTGTGCCTTGTATAGTGGCATTAATTACCCCATTACCTGTGCTCCTTAACACAGTGTGTGCTTTATTAAAAAAAAGAATAATAATGTGGTGAATGAATACATTTTGCTTCTTCTTGTATGAAGTGGTAAATGGACTTATACCAAAATGCAAGATGTTTTTTTGTTGTTGTTTTCTCTCTGTGGCATTTTTTGACAGGTGGGACTTGTACTATAGTGTGTGTGTGTGTGTGTGTGTGTGTGTGTGTGTGTGTGTGTGTGTGTGTGTGTGTGTGTGTGTGTGTGTGTGTGTGTGTGTGTGTGTGTGTGTGTGTGTGTGTGTGTGTGTGTGTCTGCGCAGAGAAATTCAGAGCTGAATTGAAACAAAACTTGGTGCAAGGAAAATAATGCTAACCTATAAAAAGAGAAATTCTGTGAGAGGAAAAACAAGGAAGAGCCTCAAGCCATTAATCTCTGACTATTATGACAGGAAAATGAGTAGAAAAATAAAATAAAAAATACAAAAAGCAAAATGGGAGAACGCCAAGAGAGGGACAGAGTGTGGTGTATTATAAAATTTTTAAATTGTGATGATACATTGTAGCTTCTCACCCTTCTCCCTCCTAATTACTGTGTCTGCTCTCTGTTTTCTATACAGAACTCCCACCATGGCAGGCGGCTTGTTCTCCATAGACAGAGATTATTTCCAGGAGATCGGCACATATGACGCAGGCATGGACATCTGGGGTGGAGAGAACCTAGAAATCTCATTTAGAGTGAGTACACACACCCATACATAATGCACACGACTACATATATTATCATTCCAGATGCTGGTAGAATTGAGTTTCTGCATGAGTTCAAACACGCACAGTTGTGAAATAGACATTCAGATAAATGTTGACTAACCACAGACTAGATTCACAGCATCATGGGGAAAGCAGGGGCGATATGTTGTTTATTACAATAATGAAAAAGGAGTTGAGGATGAATAATTGTATCCTGTCTGTCCGTATATAAGTGCATCTCCTCCTCAACCGTTTGGTGGATTTCACTTCAACTTTGCACATTGATAGCACATTGTGTGAAAATGTGTATGACTGAAAATAACATCTACACTGTGTGATAGGTGTAATAGTCTGCATGTACTAAGGTTTGTGATGTACTTCTGATTTCGAATATACTGCTTGGTTGTTTCCAATCTAGCTCTCATTAATGGTGTTTGAGTATGAGCATAAACAGGAAAATATTTAAAACAGAACATTTTAAAAATTGAAGAAGAAATACTCCGAGCATTGCTGTGCCCCACTTTGTTTGTTTGGCTTCATCCAAATTTAACAGTGTACTCAGTTTTATGGCTTAGTGAACACTGTCAAACAGCCTGTTAGCAACAGCACACAATTTCTCTCCCCAGTAAACTAGCCTGTTAGCTGTAGCTTCTCTTCCAGCTCAAACCACCTGTGCAAGAGACAGCGAGGCGGTAACAGCATGCGTTACATGGCAGATTTTATTATCGTTTGGTTGTAATGTCAAAGAGAATTTAAGCAGATGGGGCACATAAACAGAATAAGCAGATGGGGCACATAAACAGAAAGCTAGTTAATGTTACTTCTGTGCCTGTCACACCTTGACGATTTAGCCAACGTATGCCAACCTGTGATGAATTTGGCGAATACGCTGGCTACTCTGAATAAGTTATGGAACTCTCATACCGTGACAATTTAGCCAGCATATGTCGACAGCCCTGTTTCCAGCGAGCGGTGGTCAGTACGGTATGGTACAGGTCGGGATGGTTTGCATTTCCACCAACAGCAGTACTTTATGTTTGGTAGGCAAAGCATGTGATGAAATGCACTTCATGATGCACACAGCATCGCCCCTCCACACAGAGGCCAAACAGTAATTTAACATTTTTTTAAATTTGATTTAATTTTGTCTTGGTGGATCATCAGATTTATTTTCATCGTGTGCAGAATGCTGAAGAATCCATTTATGCGTGTGGCATACACTGACGTGAACGATTGAGGTGCTGTGAGTCTTTCAACTTTTAAATTAAGTTCATTGTCTTGTTGTGGGACAAAATGTGATGCTCTCTGGCTGAGAAACGCACCGGAAGCAGACAAACATAGAGGGACTTCAGCCACAACCACGAGCTGAAGTGATTTCAGATGTTGTTTTCCAAAATAGGGATGCTTTATGTGGATACGGTGCATCCAGAAAGTATTCACAGCGCTGCACTTTTTCCACATTTTATGTTAGATTTATTCAAAAATGGATTCATTAAAAAAGACACACAATACCCCATAATAACATTGTGATTTTTTTTTGAGATTTTTGCAAATTTATTTAAAAAATTATTTAAAAAAAACCAAATCACATATACATAGGTATTCACAGCCTTTGCCATGAAGCTCAGAATTGAGCTCAGGTACATCCTGTTTCCACTGATAATCCTTGATGTGTTTCTACAGCTTAACTGGAGTCCACCTGGGACATGATTTGTAAAGACTCACACCTGTCTACATATAAGGTCCCACAGCTCACAGTTGACAGTGCATGTCAGAGCACAAACCAAGCATGAAGTCAAAGGAATTTTCTGTAGACATCAGAGACAGGATTGTCTTAAGGCACAAATCTGGGGAAGGGTATAGAAACATTTCTGCTGCTTTGAAGGTCCCAGTGAGCACAGTGGCCTCCATCATCCATAAATGGAAGAAGTTTGGATCCACCAGGACTCTTCCTAGAGCTGGCCACCCATCTAAACATAGTGATCAGGGGAGACGGGCCTTAGTGAAGGAGGTGACCAAGAACCTGATGGTCACTCTGTCAGATCTCCAAAATTCTTCCAGAAGGACAACCATCTCTGCAACCAATCAGGCCTGTATGGTAGAGTTGCCAGATGGAAGCCACTCCTTAGAAAAAAGGCACATGGCAGCCCACCTGGAGTTTGCCAAAATCCACCTGAAGGACTCTGAAACCATGAAAAAAAAAATTCTTTGGTCTGAGACAAAGATTAAACTCTTTGGTGTGAATGACAGGTGTCATGTTTGGAAGAAACCAGACACCATCCCTACAGAGAAGCATGGTGGTGGCAGCATCATGCTGTGGGGATGTTTTTCAGTGGCAGGAACTGGTAGACTAGTCAGGACTGACGGAAAGATGAATGCAGCAATTTACAGAGACATCCTGGAAGAGAACGTGCTCCAGATCGTGCCTGACCTCAGACTGGGGCAACAGTTTATCTTTCAGCAGGACAGTGACCCTAAGCACACAGCCAAGATTCAAAGGAGTGGTTTCAGGACAACTCTGCGAATGTCCTTGAGTGGCCCAACCAGAGCCCAGACCTGAATCCGATTGAACATCTCTGGAGAGATCTGAAAATGGCTGTGCACCGACGCTCCCCATCTAACTTGATGGAGCTTGAGAGATGCTGCAAAGTGGAATGGGCACAACTGCCCAAAGATAGGTGTGTCAGGCTTGTGGCATCATATACAAGAAGGTTGTAATTGCAGCCAAAGGTACTTCAACAGAGTATTGAGCAAAGGGTGTGAATACTCATGTACATGTGATTTCTTACTTTTTTTATGTTTGATAAATTTGCAAAAAAAACAAAAAAAAAACACTTTGTTTGTGGGGTGTTGTGAGTAGAATTTGAGGGGAAAAATAAATTTACCCAATTTTGGAATAGGGTTGTAACGTAACACCGTGAATACTTTCCACATGCACGGTAAGATTTTGTCAGTCTGTGATGATGAATCCGACTTAAACAATGTAACAGGTAAGATTAAGACTTTATATTTATACGAGGTCTGTGAGAAAAGTAACGGACCTTTTTATTTTTTTCAAAAACTATATGAATTTGATTCATATGTTTTTACGTCAACCAAGCTTGAACCCTCGTGCGCATGCGTGAGTTTTTCCACGCTTGTCGGTTGCGTCATTCGCCTGTGAGCACGCCTTGTGGGAAGAGTGGTCCAGCCCCCTCGTCGGATTTTCATTGTCAGGAAATGGCGGAATGATTTGGGCTTTTTTTCCATCAGAATTTTTTCAGAAACTGTTAAGAGACAAACAGCTGGAAACCATTCGAAAAATTTATCTGGCTTTCGGTGAAAATTTTACGGGCTTCACAGAGAATAAGGACTGTTACTACAGCTTTAAGGACGCCCCACAATGGCGCACGGCGCGCCGCGCTCCGAGCCGCCATCGAGAGGCAGGAAACACCACATCATTTCTAGACGGATGGCTGTGTGGAGCTGGGACCATCGTGAGCAATTTCTCTGGTTATCACAAGAGCTGGACATCAGCCATTTTCTGGCAGATTTCACTTTTAACGAGATTTTGTCATGGAAAGCCGCGCAGAGGCTTCGCGCGTCAGGACCGATTCGCTGATTGAGCAAGACAAAGGAACACCTCCGTTTTGGAGTGCCAGGGGACAAGTTGGGACATGCCCAGCTCTCCACAATTTCTCTTATACTCACTGGGCTGGTAAGCATTGAAAGCCGAGATACGCATGTCCACACAGCCATCTGTTTAGAAATGATGTGGTGTTTTCTGCCTCTCGATGGCAGCTTGGAGCGCAGCACGCCGTGCGCCATTGTGGGGCGTCCTTAAAGCTGTAGTAACAGTCCTTATTCTCTGTGAAGCCCGTAAATTTTTCACCGAAAGCCAGATAAATGTTTCGAATGGTTTCCAGCTGCTTGTCTCTAACAGTTTCTGAAAAAATTCTGATGGGAAAAAAAGCCCAAATCATTCCTCCATTTCCTGACAATGAAAATCCGACGAGGGGGCTGGACCACTCCTCCCACAAGGCGTGCTCACAGGCGAATGACGCAACCAACAGGCGTGGAAAAACTCACGCATGCGAAAGAAGGTTCAAGCTTGTCTGACGTAAAAACATATGAATCAAATCCATATAGTTTTTGAAAAAAATACAAAGGTACGATACTTTTCTCGCAAACCTCGTATTGTGTGTTTGCTCTAGGAGTTGGTAAGGTTAGACCTTACTTGTGTGAAGTGCCTTGAGTCAGCTTTTGTTGTGATTTGGCACTCTATAAACTAAAATAAGTGAAGTTAACAATATTTACTCAGTGTGTGAATGGTTTTAACATTTGAAACAATCTGAACTGTTCACATGACTGCATCGTTGACTTGTTGAGCCAATCAGTGGACAGCAGTGGGTTAGTGCCTCCCTTTTGTAACCAGTCCAACCAGCCGAAAGGTGCCGAAAAAAATGATATGGTACGGATCTGTTATTTTGGTACCCATTGCGGAAATGCACAATACTCCGTTCTACAGTAACTGACTTTCAGTAGGTTTTGTGGATGTCTGGAACACATCAAATCCGTCTGCATACCTCAGTATGGCATGGAGATTAGTTGCACGTATAGTGAGGCAAATAAGTATTTGATCCACTGTCGATTTTGCAAGTTTTCTCACCTACAAAGAATGAAGAGGTCTGTAATGTTTTTTTATCAAAGGTACACTTCAACTGTTAGAGACAGAATCTAAAAAAAATAATCAGAATATCACATTGTATGATTTTTAAATAATTAATTTGTATTTTATTACATGAAATAAGTATTTGATACAATAAAAAAAAACAGACCTTAATATTTGGTACAGAAACCTTTCTTCGCAGTTAGAGGTCAGGTATAAAATATTTCCACACAGCAGACATGTGATGAAAAGTTGGTCAGCAACAGTATTCCTCGATGCTCGCTTGCTAGCTGGCTGCAAACTGTGGAAGGGATTTCCTAAACGGAGGCTTGTCTCATTACTCCACGTCTCACTGAGACACATCTGTATTAAGGAACCCCCTGCAGCCAGACAGCAGCACTTGTGGAGACATTTCAGTAGAAAACACACACACACACACAAACAGACGTGCCTTCTGGATCGGAAAACTGCGGGTTGTATCAGAAATTTCCAATCCATGAATTACCGATACCGATGTTGTATTGGATTGGCCCCATCTAGGGATGGGTACCTTTCACATTTGAGCCGATACGGTACCGATACCCGGTACCTGGGAATCGATACCGGTACGCAATGGTACCAATTTTCAGAACTTTTATGTGTTGTGTTTGAAGCAAAATCTCAAAAAATTACAATTTATCAGATTTATTTCTGAATGTATAAACTTTAACAAATATGTCAAAACATGACATTTTTTTTGTCTTGTAACAGGGCAATTGTTTCACAAATTTCTTGTGCATAGAAACGCTTAACTATATCTAAGCAGTGTTTTTCTTTAAAATGCACAAATTAAAACCAAAAGGGGATAGTCTAAAAATAAAATAAAAGTGTACTTTTTATAAATTAAAGTGCAACAAACCAAAAATAAAAGTGAGGAAAACTTTTTTTGCAATGAACTACATTTACTCTAGTGTTTTGTTGTGCCTTGTGCAGTTTTTTTTTTCTCAAGAACGCAAGCATATCAACTTTTTCTGGCAAGAGCTGAGCCCACTCCACACATGCTAATGTCATCTGAATGCTACACTTTAGCATTTCTTACCTGTAGCAGATGATGATGATGAAGTGGTTGTAAGCGTATCTTCTCCAGCTATGCTGGCTGCAGATGACGAGTCGCTAGTGGTGCCAAATTCGGGAGATGATCTGACTCGCAGTTGCAGGCAGTCAAAAATTGTGCTCTCTTCAGCGTTGAGAAATATCTTGTGCTTAACCAGGTGCTTCCTCAGATTAGATGTATTTCCACCGCTGGTCTTGCATTCTGCATCATAGATATTGCAGCAAACGTAACCTGCATTGCATTTAGAAAAGTGGAGCACTTCAAGCACTTTCTGTCAGCCATGCTGCTTTGTTTATGAACCAGCGGCTGTCGTGTCTGACGTCATTATGCTGTGCGTGCTGCATTCAAGTTCAGCATGTAAAATTGTCCACTCTCCCACTCTCTCAAGCATAATGGTGCGTTTAAGTGCCAAAACATGGTACCGTTTGATTTTAGGTGAACCGATACCCGGTAGTACCTACGGAATTTGGTCGGTACCAAAAAAGTACAGAATTCGGTACCCATCCCTAGCCCCATCCCTGGTAGATATGCTTGTATGGTGTAATGAACATGAATAAATTTGCAGTAAATATCTCAATTAAAGGTTCACTTTTTTTTTTTTTTAGGTTGTTTCAGGTATGCATTTTGATTTATTGCACACTGGTGCCCATAACATTACAAGTACAATTAAAGAAATTCATAATTCTAATTAGAAATTTATGTTTTACAGGGATATTTGGTAGACGGTATTACAGTGAAGAAGTTACCGAGTGTTTAAATGTCAGTGTTAAGAACTAAATCATTGTAATCGGTCAGAAGTTACATATTTTTAAATGGAAAAAGCAAAAGGGACTGTATGCCCTAAGCACCAGGGAAAGTACATTTGGCACAATTTGGACATGGGTTCTCATGATGTTTCAAAACTACAGACTGCTGAGGGGAAGGTCATGCATATATTTATCCGATAAGTTTAAGTCATGAAATTGTAAATTAATAACCTGAGAAAGTAATGTGTATGTATTATCATACACACGATTTTACTGTTCTGTCTTCAGTTGATGCATCAGTGGTCAAAACTAGTCAAGCTTCAATGTTTTATCAGTTTTTAAATGGTACCAGCTGTTTGAACCCTAGATATGGAATTATCACGAGGGGTGCTGCACTGTGCCTTATTCACTGCCTAGCCAAATCTGCCATCCATTTTTCCTATACACACACACACACACACACACATATATATATATATATATATATATATATATATATATATATATATATAATTTAAACCATACAACCGAAAACCAGAAACACTATTACTTACTTTCCCTGGCTAACTCTGCCACTGGCCTCTGTCACAAAATGGCCAATAACATCTTTGTCTTCTAACCCAGAGTAAAGTTCACTTGTTGTCGCTTTTTCTCTTTGGGTCATTGCCACTAGACACCAGAGACTTGCTGTCTGCATGTGTTGACAGACTTTGTGCTTCACAGATTTGGCAATGTGGTGGAACTTTAGAGATTGTCACGTGCTCTCATGTGGGACACGTGTTCAGAAAGGCAACACCCTACACTTTTCCTGGAGGAACCGGGCAGATCATCAACAAAAATAACCGGCGTCTGGCAGAAGTCTGGATGGATGAGTTTAAAAACTTCTTCTACATCATCTCGCCTGGTGAGTTTGGGCGTGTGGGTGGGCCATGTTTGTGCACAAACATGTAGGTGGGTGGGTGGGTGTGGGGGGTTACTGCTGTGGCAGTTGGGATCCATCCGACATCCCAATTGCAATGTGATATTGTACTTGTGACACAGTACAATAGTACAGTATTTTTTATTTTTTTTGCATTTTAGTACACAAACAAGGTGGAAAAGTGCGATGACTCTAGGCTTAAATGGCAATCAGTTTTTTAAAGAGAAAGCTTCAACATAACCTTGAATCCCTTTGGTTAGTAAATAGGGTATTTTGTATGCATAAGGAACATTTGCAAAGCTCACTTCATCTGTACTTTGACCTCCACACAAGCTACATCTGAGGAGTGAAAATACAGTGTATATACAAAGAGAGAGCAAGAACTCATTTCCCAAATGCATCTTAGTCCTACAATAGAGATGACTCAAAATTAGCTTTTAACTGACTTCTAAATGTTTTCCACCTTCAGCTGGTGTTACAGTGAAAACCAGCCATAAGCACATTTTTCTCAAATGGATGAAAAATGCAATTGAAAATGTGAATTCACCACAAAATGCATTAGAAAACTGACAGATTCAGGTTAATAAAATGGAAATGGTGTGTTCAAATTATTTAATATTTTGCACAGTTGGCAGTGATTATAAGCAGCTGAGTGCATGTTGGCTTCAACTAAAAATGTGTGGATTTAATTTGGACTATAGTGTTTTGTATCTAAAATCTTCACATATCCCAGTGTATCCCCTCAGCCCTCTGACGCCTTTCATGCACTTGTGGTACCATATGAAATAATAGGATATTGTGTTTTACTTAAAGCATTGTCTCAATGCAGTGTGTGTGTGTGTGTGTGTGTGTGTGTGTGTGTGTGTGTGTGTGTGTGTGTGTGTGTGTGTGTGTGTGTTTTGAGACAAATCTAAATTAAAGTAACAAAATGTTTTGTCTAAAGGTGTGACCAAAGTGGACTATGGTGACATCACCTCTCGTACTTCCTTGAGACAAAAGCTTCAATGTAAACCCTTCAGTTGGTACTTGGAGAATGTCTACCCTGATTCCCAAATTCCCAGACACTACTATTCGCTGGGAGAGGTGTGTTCAATCATAACTATATTACACAGTCTGACTAATATAATTTTGCATGTGTGATTCAACTCCTTGAGGCTGAAATCCAAATGCAATGTGTCTGAACCTGTTTGACTCAGAGACTTCTTTTATGCTTGGTAATAATGTGGTTTTATGTCATTATGTTTGTTCTGCTCAGATCCGTAATGTGGAGACCAACCAATGCCTTGACAACATGGCCCGCAAGGAGAATGAGAAGGTTGGCATTTTCAACTGTCATGGCATGGGAGGTAACCAGGTAACAAACGGCCTAACCTATCTCCATTTTTGTCATCAGATTAGAATTAGTGTCATTTATTGGTTACATTGTGCCAGTTATGGGCCCCATCTTGTTCACAATCTACATTGCTGATCTGTGTGCAAACTTATCAAATGCTTCTTACCATCTTTATGCAGATGATATTGTAATTTACTGCTGTTACAACTCAATCACACACGCATTTAAATTTCTGCAGTCTGCTTTTGATGCAGTGCAGATTCATCTGGAGAAATAGAAATTGGTTTTAAATGCTGAAAAATCAAAAATGTTTTTTTTTTTTCCAAATTCATCTGTTTTCTTGGAGAACAGATCCATTAGTCAAAGCTGCCCAAGGTAAAATTCTTGAGCTAGTTACTAGTTACAAGTACCTGGGTTTAACTTTTGATGCGTAGCTTTCTTTCAGAGTTTTTCTTAAACATTGTATCTCTAAATTGAGGTTGAAGCTCAGCTTCTTTCATAGAAACAAGTTATGTTTCTCCCTCAGAGCTTGGAAACATCTGATAACTGCTACTTTTCTGCTTGTACTTGATTATGGTGACGTGTGCTTCAGCCACTTGTCTATAGTCCTTGTCTCCAGTGTACCACTGTGCTTTAAGATTTATCACTGGTGGTAGCCATTTACCCACCACTGTGAACTGTATGCTAATGATGGTATGCCTTCTTTGAAAGTAAGGCGCTATATACACTGTATCACTCTGGTTTACAAGGCTCTTATTGGGTTGGTTCCTTCCTACTTAGCCACTTTTCTACAGAGAACGTCAAGCTGTTATGCCTTACACTCAAATTATATTTTATATTTCTCTGTTCCTCTTGCTCAAACTGAAATGGGAAAGAAACTGTTTAGTTTTGCTGCCCCCTCTGCTTGAAATGTCCTCCAGTCGGAACTGAAACTGACAGAACTGGTTTCCCATTCTTGCTTAAGAAACTGTCAACAGAAATCCTTCAAACTGTGTTTGTGTCTTAAACCTTACTGTTACTGTTTTAAATCTTATATTGTTATTGTAACAAAAACTCTAGTGTTGTTCGTCCAGTTGTTTGGACTTTGTATTTTCTGGTGCCTGTTGTGGTTTTTTTGTTTGTCTTGTTTGCTACATCCTGTGCTGCCGCCGTTCTTGGCCAGGTCACCCTTGTGAAAGAGGTCTCAACCTCAATGGGTGTTTTATCTGGTTAAATAAAGGTTTAATAAAAAATAATAAAAGTTAGTGAATGAACCAGAAAAACGGAGGACTAGTGTCACAGCTATGCTGACACTCCAGTTTTTCTGGTCATGATACTTGGGAAACGTGCCCTAAGGTGGAGTGGAAACAAAAGACAGACTCTCTCTTGCAGGTGTTCTCATACACAGCCAACAAGGAGATCAGGACAGATGACTTGTGTCTAGATGTGTCCAAGCTGAATGGACCAGTCATGATGCTCAAGTGTCATCACCTCAAAGGCAACCAGCTGTGGGAGTATGATCCTGTGGTGAGTTTACCTGTGTGTGTGGTATCTGCAAATCATTAAAAAGTAATTAAATGATTCTTTTACATTAAGACTCAAAATGGCATTACAATGGCTTGCGTTTGAGTTTCAGACATCTTAATGATTTTTACGCTGCATTGCAAAATGTTAATGTAATGTTAATGTTAGAATTTTTTTTATGTAGCCACATACAAAACCACTTAATGCATAATGACACAAATTTAAAAGATTCATGAAATATCCGTGTAACGTCTCATATGTATGTAAAGTGAACATGTGTACGAATGTACATACATGGATAATATGTATATATCGGCGTAAAGACTATTTATTGACAAACATTTTAGAGTGACATACCGTAGTTAATACATTACAGACCAAACCACAGCATTTTGAGCACTCCACCAAACTAACACCCCCAAATGCAAGCCTGTTGAAAGGAAGAAAAAAGAGGTGGGTGTTACTTTAAAATGTGTGTGAATCCAAATTTTATTTTGTTGGCTTTGTGAAACTAAGCCAGTCTGAGACAGCTGTACCTCACATCTGTTCATTGTTCCTTGCTGTGCAGAAGCTGACCCTGATCCATGTCAACAGTAACCAGTGTCTGGACAAAGCCAGCGAGGAGGACAGCCAAGTGCCCAGTGTCAGAGACTGCACACACTCCCGCTCCCAACAGTGGCTGCTCCGCAACGTCACACTCCCGGAGGTGTTCTGATCACACACGTCGGCCCAGAGTGAGAAATCATGAGAAAGGACAAGTTAGTTAATATTGAGCACCAGGAAAAGGAGGATTTTCCCATGAGGGGATTTGAGATGTGAGGAGGACGGATTGGATGGTACTACCTCTGCCAGAGATCAGAGGGAGGAGTGTGTTTTAGCCTCCTCACATAAGAAATGACTCCCGCCAGGACACAATGGCCGTCGGTTTATTATTGCTTTTTAAAGAGATTTTTAACTTGGAGAGTGAGTCGCGTCTGTGAATACAAGAGACTGGTGGAGGCACCATTCGACACTCATAGCTTCCCCGGACGACATGGTCCACCCCTCAACTCATCATGTAACGTTTACTGACTGCCTCTTCTGACAGTGTGTGCACTTACTCATGTCTGTGGATGAATTTTGAGATGAATGTATGTTTTCAGAAGGTGGCTAAATTCATTGTTTTTGTTTTATTTAATTTTGTAATGCATTTTAAAGATGAATTTTGAAAACCCATGAAGAAGAGTGTGTGTGTGTGTGTGTGTGTGTGCGTGTGTGCGTGCGTGCGTGCGGCCCTTTTCAGACATGAAACGTAACGTAGGCATCCTGTGCACCCGCTGCATTTTAACTTTCAAATTTCAAAATATCAATCAGATTTAGTTGAAGTTCCTTCATAGCTCTGTTAAAAAACACACACACACACACACACACACACACTGACATTTATGTAAAGGTTGCAAGTTTCTTGTTCTTTAGACCAGTTGGTGATTGTTTTCCCAAAAGTGCAGAATATTTAAATTTGGAACATGTGGCTGTTTATGCAGATGATGTTACATTGATATGGTCCATTTAACTAGTGATCGGCCTTATTAAAGACACTGTGGTTAGCGTTAGCATATGCAGTCATTCTAACTGTGGATGATGCTGATCACATATTACAGCTAATATTATGCTTTTGCATTAAGTACAGTTAATGTTACTGAATATGCTAATCACATACGCTAACCAGAATGCTAAAGCAGAGTCATTTTTAATATGGCCTGTTGCTAGTCAAATGCACTGCATTGACATCACAATATCAGGTATAAATAGCAGCATGCTTCAGATCTGTAAATCCAGTACTTTCTGTAAAACTTTATTTACTTGTTGAAGCAGTCTGGTTCATGATTTAACTAAAGAGCACAGATATGAGGCCCAACTGTGTTGGATTGTTATGGTGTTCTTTTTTTCAGGATTGTCCCAAAATGAAGAGTAAATTATTAATATAATGCATTTATTTTCTATACCCACTTAGTCCAATCAAGGGTCACGGTGGGGCTGGAGAATGTCCCAGCAGTCAGAGTGCGTGAGGCAGGGTATACCCTGGACAGGATGCCAGTGTGTCACAGGGCTTATTTATATCATCTTAATTAAAATTAATCTATACAAAATCAATTCAAACATTTACCCCTTGAGCAAGTTGCCAGACCTCATATCCAGCTTATTCACTGGTGATATGAGTGGTCAGCATTTGTCAACATTTTTGCTGTTTTGACCCCATAACTCCAGAACATTCCGTCACAGATAGTCCAAACTACACCTTTTTAGAATCATTATGATCAGACAAGTAATGTGATATAGTTTTCATCATGATTGGAGCATTTTTAGAGTTTGACATCTGTGTAATTCTTCATCGATACCTACCTGGCTACAACTACCACCCTGGGATGGGTATCATACATTTTTGTGTAGGCCATGATACACTGAGGCTGGATTCTTAGTGTCGTTTTTTCCCCTTAAGTGGTACTGAAAACCTGCCTGGCCCATAAACTAGTCCTCACCCTTTGAGCTTGAGAGACACCTGGGAAGAGCTTATGGAGCTATTGTTTACAGTGCCGATATATTTGTAGGAGAGTGAAGGTCCAAACTTTAGAGTACTTGTGCTTTCTGTCTTACTTTATGGTTAGGAGAGTTGGACACTAACTAGCCACCTCAGGGGATGACTGGAGGTCTTTGCTACTTGGTCTCTTCAGAGCATCCTTGAGTACCGCTGGAATGACTTTGTGTCAAACGACTGGTTCCTTGGGGAGACTCAGTCATGGTCTTCTACTTGCATTATGAGGGAATGAGAGCCACACTATTTTGGCTGTTTGGCATGCTTATCTGGGCATGATTCACCATGCAGGTGGGTTATTGGTGAGGATCCCAGCAACTGGAAACAGCCAAGGAAATGGCTATGTGTCACCTGACTGAAACCAATAAATAGCTCATTTCAAAAGGTAAGGATGGACCGATTGCCTGCCTATATGCGTGCCATCCATAATCCAGGGAGGTTTCATAGTTTGGTGGATGCTGCTTTGTGTAGCATCAGTGCATGTTCACAGACTTGACTTAACTTGCCTGCGTCCTGTAACTAGCAATGCCATTTGCACGTGTGGTCTAAAAATGTACTGTGAGTAGTGTAGAGCTGGCATATTGACATCTTCAGTCATCAGAAAGCATTTGCACCTTAGTCCATTTGCCATTTAGTGCTGTGCAATCAGTCGGATGCACTTTGATATGACTCTGCCTGCACATATCATCACCAGTCACCTGCAGTGGTGTAATAATGTCTGTTATGGCCAGTGTAAGATAAGGGGGGGAGAAAAACAGCTATTAAACAAAATAACAGTAAACAATCACAAAAACCCTTGTAGCAGGCTTCACCTCAGGAAGCTTTGGTGACCGTTGTCCAATATGCACTCGGACAGGTTGGCAGTAATTAGTTCATCAGCCAGAAATCCTTTCACTTTGCTTCCTCAATGTCACAGTGCTGTGCGTGTGGCACAGTCCAGTTTAAAAGGAAAGACAAGTGTCACTAACTGCTTCATATCCTGTTTGGACTACAAACACACATGAATAATGAACCCAGTAAGTCCAACCCTTTTGTGTACAGTGCCTGGCATTGTGGCAGCATTTCCCACCATGTAAGTCAGACAGTGTGCTTGGGCACGTCCCAAAAGGGCTTGTACCTATTGTACCAATCCTCTGTGCCCCCTGTCAAAATAGGGCCTGTAGAGAGAGTTCTTGAGGGAGAGAGAGAGGTGGGGTGAGATTGACCTAGAGAGACAAGGGGGCAAGGCAGACAGATGCAGGACCTGAACCAGTGTCCAGTACCCTGGGTCTGCATTTCTCTTGCAGATCCACAACAGATGTGGGTCTGGTGTAGATCCCTGGTCAATATGTAGCTTGTACACAAAATTATTGTGCTTTTTGTTTGTTTTTTGTTTTTCTTCTCCCCACATTTTTGTTTTTCATGTGCACCATCAAACTATACAACACAGTTTGTCTGTCAGGTTCCAAAGTATTAAAGCGGTTCTCTCTTGTGTTGAGGCAAACGTGAGCTGTGAAGGAATAAAAAAAAAAGTGGTGACTGTATGGAGTCACACTGTGTGTGAAGTGACGTCATGGTGTTTGTCTGAAAGGGGCTTGTGTGTGTGTGTGTGTGTGTGTGTGTGTGTGTGTGTGTGTGTGTGTGTGTGTGTGTGTGTGTGTCATGTATGAGCTGTTCCTGCAGTTTTGCAGCAGTTTGTCTCCCTCTGGTGTTATTCCTCAGCATTTCATCCTGCAGACTGAGGCCTCCCAGCTGAGGAATTGCACAAAAAAAGATATATATAAATAGAGAACAGAATTACAGGATCGGAGGAGGTCTGCCGTCAGCAGAGATCTAGAGGTAGAGAGAAATGACGTTTGTGAGAATTCTATGTGCAGTTTTTACATGACTTTCTGTGTTTCTCCAGTCGTGTGAGAGTGCCACAGAGCAGTCTGTCTGTGTTGTTGTGTTTAACATAGAGCTAACACATAAGTAAATGATGCTCACTGCCTGATGTGGAGTTAAACCACGCCCAGCTCTCACATACGGCACCACATACACACCTCATTTATACATATTAGGTCTGTGCCACCCTGATACTAAAATCTATTTGTCAAATGTTTCTTCTTGCCGACCTCTTTAAAAATACACTCCAAGGGCTTCTTTCCTCCACTGGAGTGTGTGTGGAGTCGCACATATCGGCGCAGGTGTGTGCGCCAGAACTAATACTCATTCATCAGCTTTCAGTTTACAAGAACAGCTTCTTTGCTGTTGGACACCACAGTCTGTAGCATAGATAAACAGCAGATCAGCGCCTTTCTCTTTCTTTTGTAGAAAAAAGAGCTGCTGTTATTTCTAAACAATATCGTCTCTGCAATCTCCTGGTTAAATCCACAGGTGGTCCTGGCCAGAGGTGGTAGTTGCTCATAAGGCACCTGCTAACATTGATACTCTTAATTCTGACCAAATTAAGGATGCACTGATCAGATACATTGGAGCTGGAATGTTATTGGCTGCGATCCTGATAATATCAAACGGGTCAGTGTTTAAAACACGTTTGCTTGTACGAAGTTCCAGGATCTGCTGTATTAAAGCTGACCTCCTCCAGGTGAGGGGAGATACTGTTCTCCTGGCGTTGAAAGCAATGCTTTTTTTTCATTCTGGGAGAAAGGACTTGTCATCCCACTCTACAAACAAAAGACTAATCACCTGGATCACAGTAACTACTGGGGTAGTACACAGCTCTCTGTGCCAGGAAAGGCACTTACAAGGATTGTTCCAAACAGGGTTTAATCCCAGTTACTTGCCAATCAGTGATTGGAGCAGTCTGGCAACATCCAAGAAATCAACCATCAGTCCCATGTTAGATTTGTGAGTGAATGCAAGAGCAAATATCAGCAGTGCTTCTTTGCACCTTATGTTGATTTTCACTGAGGGTTTGTCTCTTGACTGTGCTGCTCTTACACAGATTGAGTCACAAGGTCACTGGGCAGAGGTGTTTGGTGATGTCGACACTTTAGCGGGGGAATGAAAGTCCACGTCTTTAGGACCTGGTGCTCCCTTGTATGGTTGTGATTGGATGCTAACTACTGACCTAAGGTGGCAACTGAATGTCTTTGGTACCAGGTCCATTTGAAAGATCCTTGGGTACCGCTAGAGTGACTCTTGTCATATGAATGGCTGCTTGAGGGAACTCAAATGAGGACCATCACTTTCATTGTGAGGGCATGTGGGCCGTTTCTCTGAATGATCCAGCATGTGTGCCTCAATGTTGGGGACCCCAGAGGCAGAAGGCCAAGGGAACGCACGTTTCACCTGCCTGCGGTGTATAGGTGGCTGATGAGCGAGTTGTCTGTCTGAGTGTTTGTCATTTAGGAGCCAGGTCGGTTCTGTGGTGTGGTTGATGTGGCGACACGCTACATCGGCACACTCCCTGACCTGCTCAAAACATGTAAATACATTTCCAATATAAGCAAATTATCTCCAAAGATTTCAAAAGAAAAGCCCTAATGGTTTAAAAAAAAAAAAAAAAGCCTCATCATGTTAACACCACATCAAATTCAGTTTGTGTGACTTTTGCTATAAAATTCAGTATTTCTGCCAACTTCACTTTCAGCACCATTGGAACTTCTCTGAAACAACTATTGATTGGTGATCAGTAACGCAAGATGATCCAGAGGTGAAGATCAGTGCAACTCAATACAAAAAGTCCAGAAAATAAACTAGAAGTTCCCAGAGCCAAAGATGACGTCTTCAGAGGTTTTAGCCGAGCAACAGTCTTAAAGCCAAAGACATTAAATTAGCGCTTTGAGACCAAGGAGCAGCAGAACGTTTTGCACATTTGGTAGATCTAAACAATCATTTATCAAATTTTTTTTTTAAATCAGCAGACTAATCACTTTTTTTTTCAGCTCATGCACTGTGTAGAGGGTGAACAGTTGAACTTGCACAGAGCCCAGCAGCAGACGTATCTTAATCCACTGATGCATATCTGACTCAGCTCACTGACAGTATTTTATTTATTCATATCTTCTCTGTGGTTTTTGGCCATCATGCTTTCTTACTGTTTTGTTTTGTATCAGTGCTGTCTTCTGCCAGCTACAGCAGGAGAGGCGATTTCATAAAAATTTAACCATTGGGCTTCCTCCAGTGGAGGAAGGGTTTACACATCGGACACGTCTTTGGTTCATCTTTGTTGTGGCAGTGGGAGGAGGCCGTCGGCTAACTTTGTGTCTGAGTGAATGATTGTGTGGGAGAACGTGAGCTTTGGAATGTGGAAAACGAGGTTGTGAAGATTGTTGTGTTTCAAGGTCGGAGCTTTGAAATGAACTGACACGTCCAGGCTTCCACACAGAGCTGATCCAAATGTAGAAAATAAAGGTGAAAATGTTTGCAGAACACGTGGACTCTGGTCTTGATGTCTCCACCACGCTCATATGAAAGAACTGTTTAATTTCTGTACATGTCACAGATGTGTAATGATGCATTACAACTCACAAACGTGATGATTTGCACAAAAAATGGATCACAATACCAAATTTATTGAGCAGTTTCAAGAAAAATACTGTAGACTTGTGTTTTACACTTAACATTTGCAAGTGGGCCAAGGAGAGAAGGAAGAGGAAGGAAGCCATCTGCTCACTTTACTAAAAATTCTAATGTCAGCATACAAAAGAGAAAAGACAGGCCTAAAACTTGATATTCTAAATTCTGTTTTAATTCATTTTATATTTTAATTCTAAATACAGGAGAGTCTCTCTCCATCGTCCAACACTGGATTTAGAAAATGTGTATCCCATTCTGACATGAATGCACAAATGGTTTAATTCTTCCTGCATATGTCCTCTCTGTAGCAGCGAGCAAAGTACTCTGCTTACTGGTCTTAAAGGGAATGATGTTTAACACTGTGATCTGTTGATGTTATGCCCAAAACTAGCCCATGACTAACAGGGTAAATGTCCAGCGTCTTTGCACCCAGCACCCTGGTTTGTGCTTATTTCTCACCACTTAAACAGAAACATGGGTGGCCACACTCCCCAAATGCACCTGTGCTTTGCACCACAGACAATCAACATGTGACTTGCACATTTCTACCCCCCCATTTTTTGTTGTTTTACTTTAAAAGATAAATCTGTTTTCAAACTTAGTTTGGAATAAGACAGAAATAACTATACTGAAAAAAGAACCAACTTAATTGAACTGTGTCAATTGGTAACACCTGAATGAATGAACTTCTTTGAAATTGTGTTAATAAGTTAGATTAATATGTGTTATTCTAACTTATTGATTTAATTTTTTTCAGTGTACAAAAAGGATTTTGCACCTTTTATACTTACAACAGAATAAATAACACAATACTGTAGGTTTTGATTCATACGGCACCAAAACAATCATGAATTTATCAAATTATGAACAGATTATACCACTGAATTTTTGAAGCTAGTCGCCTTACTGTTTAAAGTTTATCAGAATTCGTGTGATCCTCATTTTACACCACTGATAGAAAAGCTAATCTGTAGAAACAAGTCGGCAGTTCTCAGTTTGTCGTAGGAAAGTAAAGTCTTCAGTAAACATGACAGCAGTCTGTTTTTTCTTCCCAAAGTCTGACTGACATATTTTTTTTCCCAGGATTTAGAACAGTCCAGAAGATGACAGTACTGGGTGTACTCCTCTTTAATGATGAGTTTTACTTTATTAGCTTTTGTTTCAAACGCCCCTATAATTGCACATTGTAACAGCTGGATTTCTTATTTCTCCTCCAAACACAGTAAATGTGTCTCTGTGAGGAACATCTAACTGTGTAGACCTCTGGAATGCCTCACTCTTCACTTTATTTCTTTGACATGTTTAAAAGCCAAACATCCAGAGAAGAACCTTGTATGCATTGTATGTGTATAATTTGCTGCTTGTTTTCAGTGATGATCACACCGGTGTTACTATTCTGTGTACATCCAAGAAAACTCTGTTTGAAGGAGATGCGGACTGTTCATCTCTTGTTAAATAGATTTGGAGTTACAGCGGCTCAGGAAGGTTTGTGTGTCGCTGACTTCACAGGAGCTCTGTGGGCTTTTTGATCTGTAGCAGCAGATCAAAGCTGCTCCAGCACTGCCCCTGAAGAAATGCCAAGAAAAACAAATGCTAGTGGGTGTTCAGAAGAAGAGAGCCAATTTAAAACCTCGGACATTTCTCATTTGTGTACACTGAACAAAAAACACTTTTGTTTTTGCTTCCATTTTTCATGAGCTTAACTCAAAGATCTGAAACATTTACTGTATACACAAAATAACTATTTTTCATCAAATACTGTTCACAAATCAGTTCTCCTTTGCTGAGATAATCCATCCCACCTCACAGGTGTGGCATAATCAAGATGCTGTTTAGACAGCATGATTATTGCACAGGTGTGCCTTAGTAGTGCAGCAGTTAAGAGACTATTTAGAGCAAAATTCTGCAAATAGTGATATTTAATACATAATACATATTTAATACATCAAATTTGGCACAAATACTCCTTAGACATTACTCTTTTGAAAAAACTGACGAGCCACTTGAATTTTCAATAGGCGACCAGGTAGGGGTCAGTTGGAGAATTACACAGGGGTCAAAATTAAAAATGCTCCAATCAAATCAAAAACTACACTACATTATTTTTCTGATCATAATGATTCCAAAAAGGTATAGTTTGGACTATCTATGACTGAATGCTTGGGAGTTATGGGGGGGGGGGGGGCAGCAAAAATGGTGACAAAGGTCTGTTTCAGTTTGTACAGGGGTCAAAATTAAAAATGCTCCAATCAAATCAAAAACTACACTACATTATTTGTCTGCTCATAATGATTCCAAAAAGGTATAGTTAGGACTATCTGCAGTGGTGGGCACACTTCCGATAGTCCGATAACAGATAATTATCGAAGATAATGTTTTCATTATCAGATTATCTTTTTAGATAACTTTAAAAACCATTATCGGACCAATTATCTTCCGATTAATTTTTGTCTGATAACTTTTAAACCGATAAACAAAGCCGAACAGTGACAAGCATTTTTAAAATTTAAAATCAGTTCAGCACCCACCTGTTAAAAGTTTTGTAACAGATGCACAGTTATACCCTCTGCTAACAAGAAAACTGCTTGTATGAAAAGCATCTCAATCCTCTGCAGACAAAGGAGAAACGGCCCAAAAAAAAAAATTTCCTTTAACACCATACTGTTATGCTGGCAATATCACCTAAGTCATCCAGAGGCATACATTTTTAACTTATGGTTCATATTTTAACCAACCATTTTTGGACAAGTTATTTAAAATTACTGTCATGTCTGAAGTTTTATAAAGTGAAAATATCAGATATATGTTTTAGTTTTAAAGTAATGTGCTAATTTTTAAGGTTTTGTGAGCACATGCTATGCCCCGCAGTGCATTATGGGTACGATGATGTAATCTCTCAGTACACGACAGACAAATGCATTTCAGACACTCTGTTCAGGCTCCACGGACAACAGCATTAAACTCTAGTGCCTAAAACTCTCTTGAATATATTCTCTGCGTTTATAGACGTTGGTTTTATATTTGCGTTTGTTAAATTCCACACATTTTAAATGTAGCAGACAGAGATTATCTGGAATTTTGTTTTCAAGGCCTCTACTGCCATCTACTGGCCAGTAGTGTTCATGGCAGTATTCACCCTAAGTACTAAGCATCTGGGAACCAGTAGATGGCAGTGTTCTATTTATTTTGACCCCGGTTATATCAGATGATTGTCAAATCAACTTTTTGGCTTTGCAAATGGCTTTTTTTTTTTTTTTTTTTTTTTTTTTTTACAAATGAAGTTTCAAAACAAAACATCAAAATAATAATAATAATAACATTACAAGACAGCTCTGCAGTGTTTGCACAGGCACAGTGCAAGCATTTGGATGTTTGTAGCTTTTCAGCACAATAATATCAAACAGGTTTGATTCTCATTCGACCATACGATCGGCGATCAGGATGTGGTCGTCAGATGTTGACAGCGGCTTGATACTCCATGTACACTACACAATGCAGGACGCGCGATTAACCTGAAACTCGGTCCAAGAAATTCCTGCATGAAAAATCATCTCGCACAGTGTAAAGCACGTTTTACAACATAATAAAACGTGCGCACATTATCTCCACATGCAAAACATTTTGCGATGACACTTGCAGGGCTCCATAAAAATGCCTGTTTTTACGAATAAAAAAATGTAATATTTTACAAAAGCACATTTATCTTTAAACACCAACACACGACAGACGTCACATTAACGTGTTGGTTTACATAATGAATGACAACCAATCAGTGTTTAGCAGAGGCACTTTTACCCAGAATCCTTTGCGATCTGTCTGTTACAAAACCTCAGAATTAGTGCATTATTCAACATTAAAGATATATGTTATATTTTAACTTTGTACATGACAGAATTGACATTAATGGAGTTATTCTATCGGTATTAATGTTATTTATAAATCAAAACCATAACTCAGCATGACTTTATTTTTCAAGACCTCCGCCTAACCGGAACATTGTAATTGATAGAGAGCTGGCCTTATGGCTGCTCTTGGGGTGTCTCTGTGCTGGGAGTGTTGTAGTAAACAAGAGCTTCCAGCAGGGGCAGAATGTTGAAAGAAAAAAGTGTGGTCTCATTGTTTGGGTCTGTTGTTACTTTTAATATTATTAGAAGCTATTAAATTTGTTTTACTAGTAGTTGTAAATGTGCCAGAAATAATATTGGAATTTATCGGTTATCTGTAACTTCCGATACAATTTTGGGTGGTTTATTGTTTTATCTTTATCAAAGATAACTTTTCAGTTATCTGATTATCTGTTATCGAAGTTAATTTTTTGGTTATCTGTGCCCACCACTGACTATCTGTGACTTAATGTTCAGGAGTTATGGGGGAAAAAACAGCACAAAATGGTGACAAAGGTCAGTTTCAGTTTGTACAGGGGTCAAAAATTAAAGTTGCTCCAATTCTGGTACAAAAATGATGCAGATTATTAGTTGAGTTAACAGGGTTTTAAAAAGGAATGGTTTGGATCTTGTATCACACTCAGTTATCATGTTACAGGGTAACATATGTCACAGAATCCAATGGATGTTGACCTTGTTTGGCCTTTACTTTGGAGACCAAACATTCAACACAGTCAAAACTATTCTATTTATTAATCCCATTAGTTCAACCAATAATTTGCATCAGTTTTTACCATTATTGAAGGAACCTTAACTTCTGACCCCTGTACAACCTGAAACTGACCTTTGTCACCATTTTTTCTGTTTTTTCCCCACAACTCCTGAACATTCAGTCAGAAATAGTCCAAACTATACCTTTATGGAATCATTATGATCAGATAAATAATGTAGAGTAGTCTTCAATTTGATTGGAGCGTTTCTAATGTTGACACCTGTGTAATTCTTCAATTCACCCCTACCTGGCCGCCTATTGAAAATTCAAGTGGCTAGTCGTTTTTTTTTTTTGTTTGTTTTTTTTCCCCAAAAGAATAATGCCTAAGAAGTATTTGTGCCAACTTTTTTGCTTGTATCACCATTTGCAGGATTGTTTCAGTTATCCACTGCACTAAAGGCTGGCAAAACTAGGTTAAACCCAATCTGAGCACAGTGTACTTAATGAAGTAGCACCTCAAATCGGTTTCCTTTTTTTCATACACAGCGTAACTCAAAGGTTTCACTGCTGGCATTGTAGAGAAGTATGTGAGGTTAGTGTAGTATATGTACAAGGATGTCCTCGCTGAGATGTGCAGTAGGAATGACACTCATTCAATATGGAGGTGGGATTACACCAAGGATTAGTTCTTAGTCCTTGTTCACAATGGTGATCGTGCAGCAAATAACTGAAACGATACTTCACATGGTTAACACACACATCAACACACATGATTAATTTGTGTTGTGAATTATGTGAAGCACCTTGGGGTGACTTTGTCATGATTTGGCGCTATATAAATTAATAAATTGAAATTGACATGGTGATAGAAGCACCAAATCCAGCACAAAATCTGCTTAAACATTGCTCTTTTGAAAAAACCAACAGGCCACTTGAATTTTCAGTAGGCAGCCACGTAGGGGTCAATTGAAGAATTACACAGGGGTTAAAATATAAAAATGCTCCAATCATATTAAACTATACCACATTATTTGTCTGACCATAAAGTCAGACAAATAAAATTCTATGATGTGACATGTTACCCCATAATGTGATAACTAAGCATGATACATGGTGCAAACTATTACTTTTTGAAACCCTATTAACTCAGCCAATAATTTGCATCACCTTTGAACAAAATTGCAGCATCTCTAACTTTTGACCCCTGTACAAACCGAAACTGAACTTTGTTGCCATTCTTGTTGTTTTTACCCCATAACTCTATAGAATTCAGTCATAGATAGTCCAAACTATACCTTTTTGGAATCTTTACAATCAAACAAATAATGTGGTATAATTTTCAATATGAGTGGAGCATTTTTATATTTTGACCCCTATGTAATTCTTCAATTGACCCCTACGTGGTCGCCTATTGAAAATTCAAGTGGGCTGTCGGTTTTTTCAAAAGAGTAATATCTAAGGTGTACTTTTGCCAAATTTGGTGCTTGTATCACCATTTGAAGGATTTCTCTGTAAATATTCTGTTATCTGCTGCACTATGATGGACAGGTTGACAGATGAGATCAGACGGGAGTCTCCGTGGACTATAATGTTTGCAGATGACATTGTGATCTGTAGTGAGAGTCAAGGGGAATGAAAGTCAGTAGGAGCAAGACTGAGTAC